>NC_092049.1:77780698-78080986 GCF_003086295.3 Arachis hypogaea | reverse complement strand
GCTTTCCCACAGGTTGTAATGGGGGCTAGGGTCAAGGTAGGATGTATATGGGTAAGTAGATTAGAATTTGAATCTTTGATTAACCTAAGCTTCCCTCTGATAAACCCCATTTTTAGGGTTTATCATGCATAGAATCTAAGGGTTTTATCAATGATCTTCCACACTTATTCATATAAAACTGCATGATTTTGTGTCTCTTTCTCATTTTTCCTCATAGATGAAAATGTGCTTCTTTTGCATCAAAATTGATACATTGTAATCCTCCTCAATTACCATTAGATGCCTTGATCCGTTTGTTGAGTGATTTCAGAAGTTACAGGACAAAAATGGCTAAGAGGAATGAAGGAAGCATGCATGAATGGAAGGAGCATGGAACAAATTAAAGAATTGGAATTTCCACATGCACGCGCACGCGCACCATGCGCGTACGCATGGATGCTTTCATCCAGAGCCAGCGCAGTGGAGCCGAGTGAGGAGCCGACGTGCCTATATGGCTGGGCCATATCCCTTATGACGCTCGCGCGCACCGTACACCTGCGCGCAGATCGCAAAAGAGCCCAAGGACGCGTACGCGTGCAGTGCGCATACGCGTCGATGTGCGCACATGAGTTTTTAAATGAAACACGTGCCGAGCGATTTCAGGGGGTTCCCAAGCCCTGTTTTGGAGCAGATTTTGGAGGAAAAAGCTTAAGAAGACCAAGGATTAGGAGTGCTAGGACAATTAGTCATAAGGCTAGATATTTTTAGGAAGTTAGTTACATTTTATTTCTAGAGAGGGAAGCTCCAACTTCTCTCTAGGTTTTCATCCTCCATTGCAAGTTTCCTTGGAATTCTTGGTGAGATCCATTGCTAATTGACTTTTTGTTTTGCTACAAGTGTAGATCTACTCTTCTTCTACTCTTAATTAATGTTCTTTTGGTTCAATTTCTTAGATCTAGATTTGGTTCATTTTGTTACTTTGAATGTGGATTAATGAATTGATGTTTCATTCAATTGTTTGATTGTTGATGATTGTTTGGATTAGATAGCTTTAATTCAATTCTCTTCTCTCAATTGCATCATGTTTTCTATAATTGCCTACCAATTGTTTGTGATAATGACAACCTTAGCTATGGAGTAGATTTCTCTTATTTGGCTTAGGGGTTGAGTTATTGGAGACACTTGAATAGTTGATATCAATTGTAGATTATGAATTGAGAATTGCTAATTTACTTGGAGTGCACTAAAGCTGGAATTCCCTAGGGTGAGACTAGGACTTGTGACTCAAGTTGGTTACTCTCACTTGACTTTCCTCCATTGTTAGGGGGTTAACTAAGTGAAGCAACAATCAATTCTTATCAAAATTGAAGGAAACTATAATGATGGAACTTCCAATGCTTACCCTTGGCCAAGGCTTTTATTTCAATTAATTGTTGATTGCCTTGCTAGTTGGAATTCTTGCACCAATTCTCAAAACCATGAAAGCTTTTCTAATCAATGATGCACATTCTAAAGCAATTCCTAGGGAGAACGACCCGGGATCAATACTCTCGGTCATAGATTTTAGAATTGTTTGATGCGGTATTCGCGTGTTGGTTAGACTATACTCACGATCGGATTCATCACTAGTTTCTAACCGGCATATGAATATTAACGTTCATCAAAATGGCGCCGTTGCTGGGGACTTGCTTATGTGTGCCATTCTATTGGTTAGTGTGAATATGTTGATATGTTCATACTTGCATTTCTCTCTTAATTGATTGTTTGCTTATTTGATTGTTAGTTAGGATTAGTCTTTGCTTAGATACCAATTGATGTCATGAGTTTCTTATCTCCTTCATTGTATGACGCGTTCACTACCAAATCCGAGCTTAGCACCCTTTGATTCGGAAATTGAAAGAACCTTGCTTCATATTAGGCAAGCTCAGAGGCGGTTAGTTTTTGAGAAAGGTGAAAAGGTTTTTACCAATTCACCAACCATATCATCGTCATCCAATGAAGGCACCAATTACTCTTCCGTTGATACTACTAATAGTTTTTCTTTTGATCTAGGTTTTGACAACATGACCGCTCCAAGGAGAGTTACTCTCAAGGAAGCGATTGCACCGGATTTTGTTCTCCAACCTCTACATGTGCTTCATCCCAACTTGAATGCAAACTTTGAACTCAAGACCGCTCTCATCAATCTCTTACCAAAGTTCCATGGACTTCCCGCACAAGATTCAATTAGACACCTCAAGGATTTTCATGGTGTATGCTCGACTACTAGGCGAGAAGGATCCGATGAAGTAGCTATATGGTTGTTTGCCTTTCCCTTCTCTCTTGAGGAAAGAGTCAAGGAGTGGTTCTATACCTTACCTAGTGATGTTGTGTCCGATTGGGATTTGCCTAGGAGAGAATTCCTTGATAAGTTCATGCCCGTGGAAATGACGGACAAGCTAAGAAAGGAGATCTCATGCATTGTACAAGGCGAGATGGAAACTTTGTAAGAATATTGGGAACGGTTTCACAAACTTCTTGATTCATGTCCCAACCATATGATTGACACTCAAGTCTTGCTTAGTTATGTGTGCCAAGGCATGAGGGAGCAAGATAAGAATTTGTTGGTGCTTCAAGCAACGATTCTTTGTCAAAATATAGGATGGCGGAGGAGGCATGGTAACTCATTACTGACTTGGCCGAGTCCACTCAACATGCTAGACGGAGAGTCAACTGTCCAAAGGCCGTAAATGAAGTTTCTTCTAGTGGTGAGACCACTACCCTTACTAAGACCTTTTGTGAAATGATAAGCCTTCTAAAGCAACTCCAAGTAAATCAACAACAACCTCCATCTCAACAACAACCTTCTCCTCAAAACCAACAATGTCAACAATTGGTCCCCCAAAGAGTGTGTGTCATTTGCTCATGCTACTCCCACTACACGGACGAATGTCCAAGTCTCCAAGAAGATAACACTCTAGCGGCTACCCACAACCTTTATGATCGCCCCTACTATGAACGTTCTAATCAAGGATACCATAACCAAGGGTACCCCCAACAAGGAGTCAACTATAGCCAAGGGAGTAACAACTCCAATCAAGGTAGGAGGGATAGCTCCAACTAAAGTTGGCGGGATAATTATCAACAAGGAGGAAGGGACAATGGGGGCAACTAAAGATAGAACAACAACACTTCAAAAAACCGCTATTCAAAAAACCCTCCAAACCAACAACCAAATCAAGGAAGGAACTATCAAACCTGCATACCACCTCATAGACAACCTCTTCCAACCAACCAACCCCAAGCACCACAAATTACTTACCCTTCCACATCTCCAAATCAAGATGACACACTCCGGTCCATACTCCAAGGACAAAAAAAACTCAAAACACACTGATAAACCACTATTTTATAGTTTATCTTGTGCTCAATTGAGTGGTTTTTATCAACTCTTTACCCACTTATTCATACTATTTGCATGGTTTCACATTTGCCTTCCTAATTATGTGCTTTGATTGAAAACATGCTTCTTTCGCCTTAAGTTCCCTATGTTTAATCCTCTCTTATTACCATTAGATGCCTTGATATGTGTGTTAAGTGATTTCAGATATTACAGGGCAGGAATGGCTCAGAGGATGGAAAGGAAGCATACAAAAGTGGAAGGAATACAAGAAGTTGGAGAAATTGCAAAGTTATCAGCCTGACCCTCTCGCACTAAAACGGTCATAAGTTAAGCTACAGAGGTCCAAACGACGCGGTTTTAGTTGCGTTGGAAAGCTAACGTCCGGGGCTTCGACTTGATATATAATATGCCATAGTTGCCCTGACGCTAGACAACGCGAACGCGTGCTCCACACGGACGCGTCGCAATGACGAAAATCAGCGTGGCAGATTTCTTCTCTAGCGATTTCTGGGCTGTTTTTGACCCAGTTTTCGGCCCAGAAAACACAAATTAGAGGCTATAAAGTGGGGGAATCCATTTATTCATAAGAAGAAGCTCACAATTCATAATTTTTAGGATTAGATGTAGTTTTTAGAGAGAGAGGTTCTCTCCTCTCTCTTAGGATTAGGATTAGGATTAGGATTTATATTAGGATTTAGAATTTCAACTTCTTCTCAGGTTCAATGCTCCTTTAATTTATTTTCTACTTTTATTCTATCACTTTAATTGTTATTTATCTTTTCAATTTGGCTTATGAACCATTCATGTTATGATTTTCTTAATTAATATTATTTGAGGTATTTTCAGATTTAAGATTGCTTTGCTTTATTTATATTGATGCTTTTAATTTAATTTTGATAGTTTCCTCCTTTTGGCTTTGGTTAAGTAATTGGTAACGCTTGAGTTGTCAAATAAAGCAGTGATTGAAATTGGGAGTTGCTCCAATAACTCTAGTCTTTCCATAGGAATTGACTAGGACCTGAGGATTAAGCTAATTAATCCACTTGATTTACTTCATAGTTAGAGGTTAACAAAGTGGGATTAAAATCCAATTCTCATCACAGTTGATAAGGATAGGACTTCCAATACCAATACCTTGCCAAGAGTTTATTTTTACTATTTTATTTTTCTTATCATTTAACATACTGGTTTCTTACTTTCAAAACCCCCAATTTACAAGACTCATAACCAATAATAAGAACATACTTCCTTGCAATTCCTTGAGAAGACGACCCGAGGTTTAAATACTCGGTTATCAATTTTAAAGGGGTTTGTTACTTGTGACAACTAAAACTTTTGTAAGAAAGGTTGATTGCTTGGTTTAGTAACTATACTTGTAACGAGAGTTTACTATAACCTCTAAACCATCAATCTTCAGTTTCTTCAAAATGGCGCCGTTGCCGGGGAATTGCAAACGTGTGCCTTATTATTGGTTATTGTAAATATTTGCTTTTTACTTGTTTATTTGTTTTTATTTTTGTTTTTATTTTTGCTTTTTCATAAATTAAGAGGTTATTGATTTTTATTTAGTTATTAAAAATTTTTCAAAAAAAATTTGTTCTTGGTGTTCATCTTGATCTTCAAGTTGTTCTTCGTGTTCATCTTAACCTTCAAGTTGTTCTTAGTTGTTTTCTTCGTTTTGATCTAAAAATTTTAAGTTTGGTGTCATTTTATTGTTTTTCTCTTTCCTCATTAAATTAAAAAAAAAATTCAAAATTTAAAACTCAAATTTCAAAATTCAAATTTCAATTTTCAAAATTCAAATTTAAAAATTAAAAATTCAAATCTCAAATTTCAAAATTCAAATCTTTTTCAAAAATCATATCTTTTTCAAAATCTTATCTTATCTTATTTCAAAATCAAATTTCAAATTTTAATATTTAAATTCCAAAATTCAAAATCCAAATTTAAAATTTTAAATTTAAAATTTTAAAAATCAAACCTTTTCAAAATTTAAACCTTTTTCAAATTTTTATCTTATATAGTTGACTTTTTCAAAATTCAACTTTCAAAATTTAAAAATTCAATTTTAAAAATTTTCAAATTTCAAAATTCAAAATTCAAAATTCAAAATTCAAATTTCAAATTTCAAAATTTAAAATTCAAAATTTAATTTTCAAATTCAAAATTTAAATTTCAATAACCTTTTAATTTAAATTTATTTTTATTTTTGTTTTTAATTTTTATTTGCTATTATGAGTTCTCACCCCCATCGCTTTGAGTTTGGTCCCAATACTGTTGCAGGGAATGGAAATTATAACAGGAACATGCATCAAGGTCAAAATAATCAGAGATGGAAGGAGCCACGAGGATCTGATCAACCCTTTCGGCAACATCACCTTCCAAGATACCATGGACAACGACCATCCTACAATACATGCCAAGACAATAGATATGGTCGACCCCCTTGTAGTTACCAGTAAGCTCCATCATATGCCAATGAACCACCTCCTCAAAATAGCTTTGGACCACCATACTCACATGCCCCTTTCCACCATTCACCTCCATATGACCCTAACCCGTATCCACCATACCAACCACCTTATGAGCCAAATGAACCATACACAGAACCACCCCCATTCCAACACAACTACTCTCATGAACCACCACCTCAATATACACCATCTCCTTATCATTATCAAGATGAACCACCTTCCTACCATGAACCCTTTCTCCCAATAAATGAACCCTCCTATCCACCCCAAACCTCCATGGAGAAAGCACTTACCAATCTAAACTCTACTATACAAGCTCTCGTCGCCCAAATCGGACTACCAAATACCTTCAACAATCAACCCTCAAGCTCTAGTGTACTTCCTTTTCAACCACATAATGATCTCTCCATCCCATCACCACCATCCATGGAAGAGCACCCACATCCATCAATCCAAGAGCAACATGATCCCAATGATTCTATTGACATGGAACAAGAGAAAAGGGATCATCTTCGCGAATCCATACTTCATAAGGAGCTAGAGGAGGCCCTAAAGGTGAAGGTAGTAAAGACCCTTGAAGTCGAAGGAGTGGTTGAAGAATTAGTGAAGGAAGACATCAAGGAGGAGTCTGATTTTGTCTTAGAGCAAGAGGAGCCCCAAAATGTGGAGATAGGAGAGACCCTTGAAGATGAAAGAATAGTTGAAAGGAGTTGTCATGGAAAGAAAATCATCAAGGATGGGTACAATTTTATATTAAAACTACTGGACAAAGCAGTAATTATTGAAGAGGAAGAAGTAGTTGAAGACTTGCGAGATGCTGAACCTCCATGGGAAAGTTAAGACATAGAGCCTCCTTCCAAGACAGTTGCATTTGATGTTGAGGAGGGTGTACAACCTCCAAGGCATGTCATGGTTAAGGACTTGGAAGAGGTCGATCAAGATATGGAGATTCAAGAAGCAGAAGCGCAACTTCCCATACCCTTGGAAAGCAGTGAAGAGGAGATTGAATTGGAAGAAAGCTACCAAGAGGAAGAGGTTGAAATTGAAGAAGCTTACAAGGAGGTGGAAGTTGTCAGAGAAGAGTACAAGGGAGTGGAGCTTGCAAATTCGTTAGAAATACCTCCCCCTAAGTTGCCATCATCCTTCACAACATTCAAGTGGGTAAAATTCATATCCCTTAGCTTTCTAATTCCAATTGAATATGGGCTACTGGAGACGGATGGTCAACTTAGAGCTCTTTGTGGCATTAAGAGTAAAAGGAAGATGGTCAGTGGTAAGAATTGTCCCGCAAGGTTCATTATGGTTGGAAGCTTTAAGTTTAAATGCAAAGGTTGGTGTAGAGCTCAATTGAATGGGTCTGGGAAGTTGTTTGGATGCTTCAGTAAGAATTCTAAGGCTGAACCACCCGGATGGAGTCGTGATGATCAACACAAAGACGGGTGTAAAAGCAAAGTTTGGGATCCTGGAGTCTGTTCTGACATTCAGCACACTGGAAGCCTGAGAACCTGTTTAAAACTACTCAAGGGCTTTACATGCCTTGTTTGGGATCCCGGACGATATTGGAATCACAAACATTGGTGGAGATTCCTGGATGAGTTCAAGCATAAGCCACCATAACAGGAAGCTCATCAAATGTCCAACTTAAGGACTTTAACTAAAAGTGCTAGGTGGGAGACAACCCACCATGGTATGATCGTTTCTTTTTCATTTTTATTTCGTGTTGTTTGTTTTTATTTTATTTTATTTCATTGAACCTGGAATTACTCGTAATATCTATATCATTTTGCACTCTGCATACTGCATAAAAAAAAAAGCCTGCACGCGACACGGCAGCGTCGCTGACGCGTCCGCGTCAGGTGGGAACATTGGCCTCCCACGCGACCGCGTCACCCACGCAGCCGCGTGACCTGAATATCGACGTGAAAAGGGTGCTTGACCGAAAGTTGTGCTGGAGTGGTGATGGACTGGTGCTAAACGCACAAGTCCTACGACACGACCGCGTGACCGACGCGACCGCGTCATATCCCAATATTGGCCACTCACGCGATCGCATGACCCACGCGATCGCATGACCCACGTGATCGCGTCACCCGAAATTTGGCAAAATAAGATTTCGAACAGAGAGTTGTGCGAGTGCGAGGCTGCCCTCGCGCCAGTAGCATAAACGAGTCACGCGACCGCGTGACTAACGCGACCGCGTCAATCCGAATAAGCGCAAGTCGCGCGACCGCGTGCCCCACGCGTCCGCGTCGCTCGCGCCGCACAGCTCATCCAAATCTGCCAAAATATCTTATATTTTTCTTTTCCAAATCCTTATTTTTTATCTTTTCTTATTTCTTTCTTCTTCCTTTCTTATTTTCTTTCTCTTCCATTCTATTTTATTTAATTTATTTGCATACCTTCATTCATTGCATCATTTTCATTGGTGTTAGAAATTTATTTACTTTGCCTGTGGATTATTAAAGGAATTGTTTGATAATTATATATTACTTTTTAAAGGGTTGCTTGCATGCTCAATTTAATACTTTCAATAGCTTATTTACCATGCTTGCTATGTGTTGTGAAAAAGCCCGTATGGCATTGTGCACTATTTTTCGATTTTTTTCTATCTACTACTCTAAATGCTTGCTTTTCATAAAACCCTTTTCTATATTTTATTGATTAAATATAATTGTTATTACAAACATGTTGTTATTTGGAAAGACTTGGTAATCTAACTTGGACATTGAATGCTTGATCTATGCTACTCATGCCTTTGCCAGCATGCCAATAAACATCTTGCATTTAATTGTCATCACATGCACTTGCCATATTTCCATTGATGAACTTTTCACATGTAGTCATGACCATGTGTTAACGTCATTCTCCTTTATTGTGCATTGATTACCACCTTTCCCACTCTCTTGCTCTAACCCTTAGCTTTAAAAGTTACTTTCTTTTTCCCTTTTCAGGATGGCCACCAAGAAGGGT
The DNA here is from genome assembly GCF_003086295.3 of Arachis hypogaea. NCBI lineage: Eukaryota > Viridiplantae > Streptophyta > Magnoliopsida > Fabales > Fabaceae > Arachis > Arachis hypogaea. The sequence goes on along the minus strand of NC_092049.1, from coordinate 78,072,181 downwards.
AACGAGAAAGCTACTCCCAAACCGCCGGCAAGAAAAGGAACAAAAAGAGCCCCAACTGAGGAACCACAACCCCCATCCACTTGCACATCTTAGCATGCACCGAGGACGGTACAATCTTTAAGTGTGGGGAGGTCGATACCGATCTCCATGGGTTAGTTACTCTTCTATCTCAACACCAATGGTTTACTTTCCTTATTAGTTGTTGCATTTGCATGTTTGATTGCATGATTATTTGATTTTGTGCATATTTTACTACTTGGTTGAAGTAATATTTTCTTTTTCAAGAAACCTTTTAGAGCATTTCACTAATTTGAATAAAATTTAATGTTACACTTGTTTGAAGAAATATTATACTGGAACATGCTTTAGAGCTCGAACACACAAAACCTGTGAGATTTTTGAGCCTATTTGAATTGGTTGCATTTTACCAACCAATATTTTTATTTTTGGTATGTGTTTTTCTCTCTAAAATTGTGATCTTTGTCTTGCTTAATTCTATATTTCCATAGTTTGATGTATGCATACACTTACATAATTGAGGCCTTTGTTTCACTAAGCTTACATACCCATATGGCCTTACCCTTTCATTATTCTTTGCAAACCAATGTTGAGCCTATTATACCCCATTGTTCTTTACTTTAGCACATCATTAACTCTAAGCGGAAAATAATAATGTCCTTAATTTGAATCCTTGGTTAGCTTAAACTAGTGAGAGTGCTCATGAATTAAGTGTGGGGATGTTGAATTTGGAAACATTTGGTTTGAGAATTGAGTATGTTAGAATTTTATGAAAATGTGAAAAAAAAATGGTTAGGACATAATTCATGCATCCAATAATTTAATCATATGCATTGAGAAAAATAAAAAGAAAAGAAAAAATATATATAAAAAAAAGTGAAAAAAAAAAGAAAAGAAAAAAAGAGCAATTAAGTAAAAAGGGGACAAATGCCCCAAAGTACGTGGTGAAAGCAATGCATATGTACTGTACTTGAAATTAGAATGCATGAATATATGGAAAACATGGTTAATGGACAATTAGATGTGGTATTATGATTACATGGATTGTCTAAAGTTAGGTGGAAAGTTTAAGTTAATTAAGGATTCAGATTTTAGTCCACTTGGCCAAATACAATCCTACCTTGACCCTAACTCCATTACAACCCTTAAAAGACCTCTTGATATGTGTATTTGTGCATTAAATTTATGTTGATTGTTAGATGAAGAGCAAGCCTTGGAAAGCAAGGTTAGTAGAGAATTGAGAGAATCGAACCTAAAACACTTGAGTGATTAGAGTGCATACACTTCCAGTGAGGGTTCAATGCTCGATTCTTTGTTCTCGGCTTTCATGAGCTATTTTCTTCTTGCAAGTTTACTTGTACTTCAATTTTTGAATTAGTGAAATACAGTTCATATTTGTTCTTAAAAGATTTATTTACTTTTAACCAAGTAGGTAGAAACATTTTGCATGTAGTTACATTCATATAGATAGGATTGCATTTCATACATTTTACCATTCCCTTTCACTCTTTTAGTTCTCTTGAGCTTAGCATGAGGACATGCTAATGTTTAAGTGTGGGGAGGTTGATAAACCACTATTTTATGGTTTATCTTGTGCTCAATTGAGTGGTTTTTATCAACTCTTTACCCACTTATTCATACTATTTGCATGGTTTCACATTTGCCTTCCTAATTATGTGCTTTGATTGAAAACATACTTCTTTGGCCTTAAGTTCCCTATGTTTAATCCTCTCTTATTACCATTAGATGCCTTGATATGTGTGTTAAGTGATTTCAGAGATTACAGGGCAGGAATGGCTCAGAGGATGGAAAGGAAGCATGCAAAAGTGGAAGGAATACAAGAAGTTGGAGAAATTGCAAAGCTGTCAGCCTGACCCTCTCGCACTAAAACGGTCATAACATGAGCTACAGAGGTCCAAACGACGCGGTTCCAGTTGCGTTGAAAAGCTAACATCCGGGGCTTCGATTTAATATATAATATGCGATAGTTGCCTTGACGCTAGGCGACGCGAACGCGTCGCAATGACGGAAATCAGCGTGGTAGATTTCTTCTCCAGCGATTTCTGGGCTGTTTTCGACCCAGTTTTCGGCCCAGAAAACACAGATTAGAGGTTATAAAGTGGGGGAATCCATTCATTCAGAAGAACAAGCTCAAAATTCATAATTTTTAGTATTAGATGTAGTTTTTAGAGAGAGAGGTTCTTTCCCCTCTCTTAGTATTAGGATTAGGATTTATATTAGGATTTAGAATTTCAACTTCTTCTCAGGTTCAATGTTCCTTTAATTTAGTTTCTACTTTTATTCTATTACTTTAATTGTTATTTATCTTTTCAATTTGGCTTATGAACCATTCATGTTATGATTTTCTTAATTAATATTATTTGAGGTATTTTCAGATTTAAGATTGCTTTGCTTTTTTTATATTGATGCTTTTAATTTAATTTAGATATTTTCCTCCTTTTGGCTTTGCTTAAGTAATTGGTAACGCTTGAGTGGTCAAATAAAGCAGTGGTTGAAATTGGAAGTTGCTCCAATAACTCTAGTCTTTCCATAGGAATTGACTAGGACCTGAGGATTAAGCTAATTAATCCACTTGATTTACCTTCATAGTTAGAGGTTAACAAAGTGGGATTAAAATCCATTTCTCATCACAATTAATAAGGATAGGACTTCCAATACTAATACCTTGCAAGAGTTTATTTTTACTATTTTATTTTTCTTATCATTTAACATACTGGTTTATTACTTTCAAAACCCCCAATTTACAAGACTCATAACCAATAATAAGAATATACTTTCCTGCAATTCCTTGAGAAGACGACCCGAGGTTTAAATACTTGGTTATCAATTTTAAAGGGGTTTGTTACTTGTGACAACCAAAACTTTTGTAAGAAAGGTTGATTGCTTGGTTTAGTAACTATACTTGCAACGAGAGTTTACTATAACCTCTAAACCATCAATCTTCAGTTTCTTCACACACTCAACTCAAGTCTCAATGGTCTCACTTCCACTCTCCAAGCTCTCATTGCTCGCATAGAGCCACCTTCTATTCCCACTCCTCAAGCCTCAACCTCTAGTGCCATGCCCTCTCAACCTTTACCCAACCCTAAAGGTGGCATCAACGCCATAACCTTGAGGTCCGGAACTCAATTGAAGGAAAGGGATTCAAAGGCACCTAGTCCAATGAAAGTTGCTCAAGGGGAAGATGGAGTTGAGATAGAAGAAATTGAAGAAGAGGAGGAGTCACATGTAATAGTTAAAGATGAAGACCCTCAACCAAGGAGTGAAGTCCCTAGAAAGGAGCAAATCTTGGAGGAAGTGGCTCAACCAATTCCATTTCCTACATTGGCAAGAAAGGCTAAAAAGCGTGTGAAACTTGACCCAACAATGGTAAAGATGTTCAAGAGAGTGGAGGTAACTATCCCCCTCTTTGATTCTATACATCAAGTGCCTAAATATGCGAAATTTCTTAAGGACTTGTATATGAACAAAGATAGAATTCATGAGTTGGAAACCATTCCATTGGGTAGTTCCATTTCGGCTTTGATGGGATCCATTCCGGAAAAGTGCGTTGATCCGGGTCCTTGTTTAGTTTCTTGCGTCATTGATGGAGTCCAATTCGTTGATTGTATGTGCGACCTTGGTGCATGCGTTAGCATTATGTCGCTTTCCGTTTATCATCTATTGAAGCTCCCACCGTTGAAGCGGTCGGCGGCTAGGTTTGTCTTGGCGGACAAGAGCATAATAACCGTGTCGGGTATTGCGAAAGATGTGTTGGTCAACATCAAGGGCTTGATATTTCCAATTGATTTCCATATCATCGAGATGCCACCAACTGAATCTGAGAGGGCGTCATATATCCTACTTGGGAGGCCGTTTTTGAGGACTTCTAGATTCAAGTTGGATGCCCATTCGGGAACCTACTCATTCGAGATAAATGGGAGAGTTGTAAGTTTTAGCCTAGAAGAGGCAATAAGACACCCACCGGAGAACCATTCCATATTCTGGTGTGATCTAATTGACAACATTGTGGCGGAAGTGCATTATGCAAAGCTAGAAGAGAAACATATGATTGAAGGAAATAGTGAAGATCCAAGTGAAGAAGTTCAAGTGACAAGCTAAGAGCAAAAGCTAGAATTGAAGCCATTACCACCCCACCTAAAGTACTCATACCTTGATGAAGCCCACAAGTTTCCAATGATCATAGCAAGGGAACTAAATCCTCAACAAGAAGAGAAGTTGCTATGTGTTTTGAGGAAGAACAAAAGGGCAATAGGGTGGAGTTTGGCGGATCTAGTGGGGATAAGTCCCCAAGTGTGTGAGCACTAGATCTTTTTGGAAGAAGAAGCTAGACCCGTGAGACAGCCTCAAAGGCGATTAAATCCTACTATTTTGGAGGTTGTCAAGAAAGAGGTAACACGGTTACTTGAGGCGGACATCATCTACCCTATTTCGGATAGTGAATGGGTAAGTCCCGTTCAAGTTGTGTCTAAGAAGTCCAGGATAACTACAATCAAGAATGAAAGCAGAGAGCTCATAGCAACAGGGGTGCAAAACTCTTGGCGAGTATGCATAGACTACCGAAGGTTGAATTTGGCCACTAGAAAAGATCATTTTTCACTTCCGTTTATCGATCAAATGCTCGATCGATTATCCGGTAAATCTCATTATTGCTTCCTAGATGGCTATTCGGGATACTTCCAAATACACATTGCTCTAGAGGACCAAGAAAAAATAACATTTACTTGCCCTTTTGGAACTTATACCTACAAGCGTATGCCATTCGTTTTATGCAATGCACCGGCAACTTTCCAAAGGTGCATGATGAGCATCTTTGCGAATTTTCTAGAGCAATGCATGGAGGTATTCATGGATGATTTCACGGTATATGGTGATTCTTTTGATCATTGCTTGGATAATCTTGAAAAAGTTTTGGAAAGATGTACTAAAACCAACCTTGTCTTAAATTTTGAGAAGTGTCATTTCATGGTCAAGCAAGGCATTTTTTTAGGACATATTATTTTGAAAGATGATATTTCCGTAGATCCAAGCAAAGATTAATGTCATATCTAGTTTGCCTTACCCATCTTCCCATAGGGAGGTCCGCTCTTTCCTTGGACATGCAGGATTTTATCGGAGATTCATAAAGGATTTTAGCAAGATAGCATTGCCTCTCTCAAAGTTGTTACAAAAAGATGTTGAGTTTGATTTAAGCAAGGAATACATGGAGGCTTTCGACAAGCTCAAGGTAGCATTGACCCAAGCTCCCATTGTGCGGGGGCCAGATTGGAGTCGGCCATTTGAAATAATGTGTGATGCTTCAAATTTTGCCGTGGGAGCCGCGTTAGCACAACACGAGAGTAAGAATCCATATGTCATAGCCTATGCATCAAAAACATTAGATGGAGCCCAATCCAACTACACTACTACCGAAAAAGAACTTTTGGCCATTGTTTTCGCCTTGGACAAATTCCGAGCATATCTACTTGGTTCAAAGGTGGTAGTGTACTCAGATCATGCGGCATTAAAGTATTTGTTGGCTAAGAAGGAATCCAAAACGAGATTGATTAGATGGGTTTTATTGTTGCAACAGTTTGACTTGGAAATCAAGGATAGGATTTGTACGCAAAACCTAGTGGCGGACCATTTAAGTCGCCTTGAATACACAAAAGGCGATACTACTCCTATCAATGATTCATTTCCCTTTGAGGGCTTGCATGCAATCTCGAAAACCATTCCTTGGTATGCACTAATTGCCAATTACTTAGTATCTCGCTCCTTCCCTCCTAATCTCTCCAAACACAAAAGGGATAAGCTAAAAAGTGAATCCAAATACTATGTGTGGGATGACCCATACCTTTGGAGATGTGGGGCGGATCAAGTAATTTGGAGGTGCATTCCACAAACCGAATTCCACTCAATCTTGGAAGCTTGCCACTCCTCTGAAGGAGGAGGTCATTTTGGACCTCAAAGAACGGTGAGAAAAATCCTAGATTGTGACTTTTGGTGGCCAACTCTTTTCAAGGACTCTTCTCATTTTTGTAAATCTTGTTCTTAATGCATTAGATTTGGTAATATCTCTAAGAAGGATGAAATTCCCCGACGAACCATGCTATTTTGTGAGATTTTTGATGTGTAGGGAATTGACTTCATAGGGCCATTCCCAAATTCTAATGGTTTCCTCTACATTCTACTCGCCGTTGATTATGTATCCAAATGGGTGGAAGCAATACCCACCCGGACGGATGATGCTAATGTGGTCCTTTCTTTTCTGAGAAATAATATCATTTGTAGATTTGGGTCGTCACGAGCAATCGTGAGCGACCAAGGTTCACATTTTTACAATAAAAGAATGGAAGGGCTAATGAGGAAATATGGCATCATGCATAAAGTAGCCACGGCCTACCACCCACAAACAAACGGCCAAGCCGAGGTTTCCAATCAGGAGATCAAACGCATCTTAGAAAGGATTGTGAAACCCAATAGGAAAGATTGGAGTGCGAAGCTCACCGATGCATTATGGGCCTACCGAACGGCATATAAAATGCCAATTGGCATGAGTCCCTTTCGGTTGGTGTATGGTAAAGCTTGCCATTTGTCAGTGGAAATAGAGCACAAGGCGTATTGGGCCATCAAGGAGTGTAATCCGAGTTTTGGTGGAGCTGGAATTGAGAAGAAGCTACAATTAGCAGAGTTGGAATGTTTAAGTCTTGAAGCTTATGAGAACTCTAGACTTTACAAGGAGAAAATGAAAGCCGTGCATGATAGGAACATAAGAGGCAAGGAATTTAAAGCCGGTGATCTAGTCCTTCTTTACAATTCTAGGTTGAGATTGTTGCCCGGTAAACTAAGGTCAAAATGGGAAGGCCCATATCAAGTAGTGAAGGCGGAACCCTATGGGGTTTACCCTTTGCGCCATCCCTCAAGTCCGGATATCTTCAAGGTCAATGGGCACCGCCTCAAGTTGTATCATGGTGAGCAAATGAAGAGCAACAAAGAGATTGAGGTATTCCTTTTGGAAGATGCACCTCTTTGCAAAGAGCAATGAACAAGTGAAAGTCCAACTTAAGGACATTAAACAAAAGTGCTAGGTGGGAAACACCCCACCATGGTGAGATCTATCTTTTTTACCCTTTTGTATATAGCTTTTCATACTCTTAATTGGTTTGTGATTGCTTAGCTATAGTCTTATTAGATTAGATTTAATTGTAAATACCTAGGATATTTTACTCATGAAGACTTGCATTGATTTTTCCATGAATGGTTTGATTGTGTGGTGGAAGAACACCCCTCTTTAGGTCTTGCATTGATTTTAGGTATTTTTGACCTCTTTGGCTTGTTTGGCCAGTGGATACATGATAATTAGGCATTTTTCTATTCAATTAAAAAAAAAAGGGGGGGGGCACGCGTGCGCGCTGTGCGCGTACGCGTCCCTCAGTCTTCGCAGGTCCTGGGCAATCCTCCAGAGAGTTGTGCAAAATTTGGGCCAGCTTTGGGCCCTGGGCATAACCAACATCACGTGTGCACGCACCATGCGTGTATGCGTCCATGGCCATTCGCACAAAAACACGCGTGCACGCACAAGCCGCGTACGCGTCACTACTGCGTTCTACGACCCTGGGCCATCGTCCAGAGAGTTGTGCCCTGGTTGGGCCAATTTCATGCTACTGGCCCAGCTCCCCTCACGCGTGGGCGCACTAGGCGCGCACTCGTACTTCGCCCATCACGCCAATCGACACGTCAGCACACCATGCGCGTCTGCGTCGACCGCTAAATTCTATTTTCTGGTACTTTTTCCCAAGAGTTAGGCCAGAGTTGTGCCCAACCTATGCTGAGGGCACAACTTCTATGCACGCGCATGCGCACCTGGCGCTCGTGCGCACACGGCGCTCGTGCGCACACCCACATTTCCCGATTTCACGCACATGCGCATCATGCGCGTCCGCGCCCTTACTGATTTTTGCCCATACACGCGCACGCGTACATGGCGCGCTCTCGTCGGTTTCGCGAACCAATTGAATTGGAGCGCGCCTTTCTCCTTCATTCTTTGTTCCTTTCTTCTTACCATCACCCCCCTCTTCACTTCTCACCATCTCTACCACCTCTTCTCCACCACCACCTCTGGTGGACCCACAGCTCCCTTTTCCCTCTTCTCTCTCTTACTCCTCACTAACCTTTCTCTCACCTCCATAACCTATCTCTTCTTCACCATCTAAAGGTACTTCCCTTTCTATTTTTGCTTAGTTTTCTTTGTTTCCTTTTTACCTTCCCTTAGCTACATTCCCTTACTTTTCCACCTTGTAGTTGCATTCATGTTTTCTTTGTTTTTTGCATTTTCTTTTCTTATTTCTTTTCATTTTCTCATGGGTGTTCTAAGTGGAGCTTACTCTTGCATTGATGAGTTTGTTTAATTTACTTGCTTTCTTTTGTATTTAGTGGTGTGATATGATGATTGATGATGCTTTATGGGATGCTACATTGCCACTCCTCTCAAAAATTTTTGTCATTAAAGGGATGCACACCAAGTGTTTGATGAAAGACCCATATGACTTCATGGAATTATTTTGACTAAGTGTTCTCTATTTTTGGTGTTCTTTCTCATTCACTTGTTTGTTCATGTATGCATTGAGCTTACTACATTTCTTGTTTTATTTCTACATGCTCATCCCCTATTTTTTTACTTCTTGTTGTTGATGTTAAGAGTGTGTGCTTCTCATGCTTCTTATTTGCATGCTTATACCACTCATGCATCACATGCTAGTGATTAGCTATGATCTTCATTATTGCCTTAGTTACATGTTGCAGCTGTCATGTATCTAAGCCATTTATTCTTTTGTGCTTTATCACTTGTATGATTACTCTTTCTTGGCGCCTCTTTAAGCTTAATTTCACCATCTTTTCTTCTTTTCTAGGATGGTGATCAAAAGAGACAATGAAAAGGCACCCAAGAAGACACCGTCACGGTCCACTAGCAAAGCACAACTAGGACCCAAAGCCAAGCCCCTCTCTAATAAGACAAGGAGCGTTGCTAACATTGATGTTTCGGAAAAGGACAATCCGGCGAGGGATCCGAACAAGTTCCCCAACCGATATTGTGAACTTGTCTTCCCCTTGATCAAACCAAGGAACTATCATGCAGAGCCCCTTCTAGCCCCTCCGGCTCATGTCATACCACTCATTATGCCCCGCATCAAACGACGACAATGGGAATTCCTATTGAGGAAGCCACGGGAGGCGAGCTTGTCATGGGTGGTTGAATTTTACACCAACTACCACTCCTCTTCCCTTACATCGGTATTTGTGCGCCGAAGGCAAGTTCCCGTCACGGAGGAGGACATTCAAAATGTGCTTAAGACCGGACCATTAGCAGAAGGGGTTGATGCTTATCAAGAGATTTTGTCGGCACGGTGCCAACGTGCGTTTGATTAGGATGCTATCCTCAAGGTCATTGCCATATCCGAATCATTCTGGATTCGAGGAAGGATGAGGCCCCAGCCCAAGGGCATCACCGCACGCTTTCTCACCAGAGAGGCTTAAGCATGGGCCCAAATTCTAGCCCACTACGTGCTCCCAAGCACCCATGGCTCATCTATCACTGCCAAGTTAGCCTTGTTGGTTTGGTGTGTCCTCACCAAGAGACCGGTGTATATTCCCCGTCTCATTCGCCAATCCATGGGCCACATCCACGCTAAGGGGAATCTACCCTTTCCTGCTCTAGTGACCGACTTAGTCGCCGCAGCCGGTGTTCCCCGAGAGACCAAGGATAGAAGGGCCATGATCCCGGTGGATGGATATGTCGTCCCAACCGAGAGATATCTTTATCCTCCGACGGACACCGAAGAGCCACCCCTAACCGTCCCCATGAGCATCCCCTCCACATCTTTCGCACCACCAAAATCACCCATGCAACACATAGAGGAACTCCACAAGAAGCTTGACCGTTATGAGCAGCGTAACCAACGCCGTTACACTTTTGTCAAGAAGCTTCTAAGTTGCCTAGCACCACCTATGGAAGAACCAGAAATTTCCACGTCCACTGGCACCGATAATGAAGAAAGCGACGATGAAGAAGAGGATGGACTTTCGGAAGCCGATCCACCACTCCGTCTCACTCAAGGCACGAAGGACCGTGCCAACTACTAAGTGTGGGGAGGTCAGTCGGCCGACCGGTCTTCGTAGGTAACACCCGAATAAATTGCTTGAATTTTTTTTCTTAACTAGAGTAGATTGCATATTAGGTCTTTCATTTTTTGGCGTCTTTTGCATATTAGTATCTCTTAATAAATCCACTTGGTTAGAGCGATAAACTCTATTCTAGAAAACTAGAATTTTAGGGCGACCCTACCAATTTTGAAATTTGAAATTCTTTTGATGCGTAGCTTGTTTGAAGAATGTATTTTGGAACATGGGATTTGAGCCAAGAACACAAGCAAGCGAGTTTTGAGCATAATGGTGTGGTTACATCTTATAACCACTTATTTTCCCTTCTTATGTGCAATTATTCTCCTCCTACGATTGTGATCTTTGATTTGTTTAATTCTATATGTCCATTATTCCTTGTATTCATGCATGTATATGATTGAGGCCATCGTTTCTTTTAGCCCACTTACCCAAATAGCCTTACCTTTTATCTTCCTTTGTTAACCAATTTGAGCCTACGATTGACCCACTTTGTTCTTAATCTAGCACATTACAAGCCTCAAAGCGAAAAATAATAAATGTCCTTTATTTGGATCTTTGATTAGCTTAGGCTAGTGTATGTGTATCATTCAAGTGTGGGAATCTTGGGACATTGGGGGAATAAAAGGGTAATTTTGTATTTGTTGTAAATACTGGGAATTGGGTACATGCTCATGTATTGATTAAATGTAAAACCTTGTGCATTGATATTTTTGTATATATTGCAAGAAAAAATATGAAAAAGAAAAGAAAAAAATAGAAGAGCAAGAAAAGAAAAAAAAAGAAAGAAATAAAAAGGGGACAAAATGCCCCAAAGTAAAATCAACAAGAATCAATGCACGAGTGTTGTGAAATGAAAAGAAAATGCATGTGTATGTTAAAAAGTGAAAGAATGGGTAATTAGGTTAGCTTTAAAATTGTATGAGATGTCATAGGTTAGGTGAGAAGTTTAAGCTCGTCAAAGATTCAAATCTCAAGCTCACTTAACCAAATATGCATCCCTACCTTGACCCTAGCCCCATTATAACCTAAAGAAAAGACCCATGATACTTGTATGCATGCATGGAATATATGTTGATTGTTAGAAGAAAAACAAATTTTAGAAAAGCATGAAGTAGGGGAGGATTGAGTGATCAACCCTACACACCGAGCGAATAGAGTGCAAATACTTCCAGGGAGGGGTTCGAAGCTCAACTCCTTGTTCCCGGCTCTCGCAAGCGCTCTTCAAACAAGTTATGCATATTTCACTTTGATGACTAGAATTGGTAGAGTTCATACATTGCCCATCATCTTGCCCTATGTGCATATACATATATGTCTTCTAGAAAGAGTGAATTACTCTTGGCCAAGTAGATAGTAGCATACACCCTAGTTGCATTCATGTAGGTAGATCGCATCACATGAGTCCTACACCCTTGTAGTCCTTTGATCTTTTGCTTTCCCTTAGCATGAGGACATGCTAGACTTTAAGTGTGGGGAGGTTGACAAACCCCATTTTTAGGGTTTATCATGCAAAGAATCTAAGGGTTTTATCAATGATCTTCCACACTTATTCATATAAAACTGCATGATTTTGTGTCTCTTTCCCATTTTTCCTCATAGATGAAAATGTGTTTCTTTTGAATCAAAATTGATACATTGTAATCCTCCTCAATTACCATTAGATGCCTTGATTCGTTTGTTGAGTGATTTCAAAAGTTACAGGGCGAAAATGGCTAAGAGGAATGAAGGAAGCATGTATGAATGGAAGGAGCATGGAACAAATTAAAGAATTGGAATTTCCACATGCACGCGCACGCGCACCGTGCGTGTACACGTGGATGCGTTCATCCAAAGCCAACGTAGTGGAGCTGAGCGAGGAGCCGGCGCGCCTATATGGCTGGGCCATATCCCTTATGACGCTCGCGCGCACGGTACGCCTGCGCACAGATCGCAAAAGAGCCCAAGGACGCATACGCGTGCACTGCGCGTACGCGTCGATGTGCGCACATGATTTTTTAAATGAAACATGTAACGACCCAACTTCCAGAACGTCATGATCGTACCGAAAGTAAGGCGTTACCAACCTACTTTCCTTTATTAACTATTTACTATTGAGCCTCTAGTTCGATATCGCGATCCAGTTTTAGTAAAAATACCAGAAAATTTTATTTTTGTTTATCAAATCATATATCAAGCATCACCAAATAATAATAATCATATAATTATTAGTAAATATTATACAAACAAATTCAAGTGTAACTTAGATACAACTCCTATCCCTCTTTATAAAATAAAATCTTAAGCAACAAAGGCGAGGGAATTCTATGAAAGCAACTCAATTCAAAAACTTAACTCATAAATAAGGTCTAACAATCGCCCGCAGCTTCAAACTGAGTCTTCAAACCTGTATCATTAAAAGGGTGGAAGATTTTGGGGAGAGAACAAACCACACGTTCTCAGTAGGGAATGGGAATGCCGTAAAAGTAATGATTAACATGCAAATAATTAACATACTCAAGGAAACTATATTTTTATCAAACCCTTATGAAAATACTATTCTTAGTTTTACTTTAACTAATTATTTACCTCTTCCAAAGAAAATCTCTAAGCTCAAAACAAATTCCAAAATATAAAATTGGTCACATTAAGCATTTTTCAACCACACAATTAATTTTCAATCACAACGTCAATTCTTACTCATCATCATACATTCACCAACTAATAGCACTAACAAAGATTCAATTCAACACACAAACAAGTCACAACAAGGAAAACAGCACAATCACAGGGAAGTACAACGAGCAAACCCAATCAAATGCAAATGCGCAAATAAGGATGATGCATGTCTAGTCCTAGTGCAGGTAATGAGCTCATCTGTCGATTTCTACCCGCTCCCGACGTAACCCGAAGCAGCTGAAACGGGTATGGTTTTTCAGTCAGCATAGGTACAGTTCTCACTAACCGACGTATACGTCATATCCTCTGTAAGCAAAGTCTGCCTTACAGGTGGCAGCATTCCAACCGTGTATGAAATCATATTCTCTTTAAGCAATCCTTGCCTTACATGTGCGGCATTCTAGCCATGTATGAATTAATATCCTCTGCAAGTGATCCCAGGTTATCAGTTGCAGGTACAGCTCTCAATAGCTGTGTAACACTGGAAAATGTTCTGTGGTCGTACCACTATCTATCTGACTGCCTTCACGCAGTAGATCATTACATAATCATTCTCATTATCATCATTCATCATCATTCTCATTATTCATCATCATTTTCACATTCTTATGCAGTACCTCTTTCTTTCTCTGTTCAATCATACTGTACAAACTTTACATCTTTCACTTTTACAATATCTTGGCTCAAGCCATTTCTCTTTACCATTCATTCATAAAAATCTCAATCATCAATTCAGTTCATAATCTCTGCTATGGCAATCTTGAGTCAAGCCAACTTTAAAACTATCTTTCATTTTAGTTCTCTATCAAAGACTCAAGGAAATCATTTATTTTTAAATTCATTAGACACTTTTCAAAACATAACCTTTCATTAGAGGTAATCAAATAAAACTCTTTCTCAAGTTTACTAACTTCACAAAGATTCTAAAATCATCTCTCTTACTATTCAAATTCAAATATTATTATTTCACCAAATTTCTAAAAAAATAATCATTTGCTTCAAGCTTAAAACATAATTCTTTTCATATTGAATCAATCTCAAAACATAATTTCTTTCTTAAATAATTTAATTTTGAAACATAAACCTTTCTTTGGTAAATCGAATTTAAAATAGAATAATTATTTTCTTTACTAAATAAAACGTAAATAATCATTTTCCAAGTCCAAGTCTTCTAAAATAACTTCTCAAATAAAACCTCAGATTTTATAAAATTTCAGCAGCACCTCCCCTAAAACTCGGACTTAGCCACCCTTACGGGTTCCTTCTTTCTCAACATCTCATCAACCTTTCTCAACAGGTATCAAATAAAGGTTCTCAATCAATCAAAAAATCCACAATTCGCTATTCTCACATAATCCATCAATCCAACTTCAAACTCATCAATTTATAAATTAAGTTAACCAAAAGACAAATAGTTCCTCATTCCCAAATATCCAAACACATTATCGCCCCACTTAACCAGAATTTTAGTAACATTGACACCAAAACACAAAAAATGTATTGTTCACAAAATCTTGGTTCTCCTATAATCAACTATTATGTTCACCCAAAAAGTCAACTTCATATAGTTTCCAATTATTACAAATTATCTTTATACTTTTAATAATAACTACATCAGTTTATAATTTAGATTTTAAGGAATTAATTTAACAGTCGATTTACAATCTCTTTACAAATCACAACTTCAAACCTAGCTTATCAAAAATTAATTCAACACCCAATGTATTGCTTACAAGCAAAATCAGATTCTCTAGCAAACATTCACCAAGCAATCCTCAATTCACATATTACTATAATCAAAACACAAACATAATGTACTCATAGCTAGCCCAGCTAGCCCAACTAATCAGAATTAAGTAAAGTAATCAAACCACTGATCATTGTCATAACAACCTCAAAAGTAGTCACAATTCACAGCCATAGCCAGGATCAATAAATCATGACATAGAAAATTAGTCCAGCCATCACAGAATTATTTATATACTCTTAAAGTTACTATATTATTTTAGAAAATCAGGTTCTCAAGACAGTTTAATCCTTTAAGTTCTAATCCTTCAATAACCACCAGATCAAATTTCAGCCAGTCACAAGTCAATTTCACAGCCATTCTGGTACATCGGATAACTAAAATCAACAGCAAGCACTTGTTTTCAGCAATTAGAATATAACCACAACTCAACCAAATTAGCATAATTACATCAAAATCAGAAAACCAATATCAATCACAACAGAAACCAAAATTAATCTTATCAATTAATCACTTACAACAACAAAACCTAGTAACGTTCACAGCAACAGTCCACACTCAATTCATCAATTATCCATACGACAGCTTTTCAATAATTAACCCAGCATATATCAATTTAATAAATTACACTAAACTAATCATTATTTTGACCAAGTAGTTGCATTTAGATAGGTTGCATTTAGGTAGTTTACATTGAATAAATGATAAGTACCCTTTTTTTTTCTCTTGATTTAAGCATGAAGACATGCTTGGTTTAAGTGTGGGGAGATTTGATGCACCACTATTTCGTGGTACATTTTGTGCTTAATTTAGGTGGATTTCACCCACTTCTCCCACATTTATCCAATGAAATAGCACGGTTTCATGATTATCTCTTAAATTGTGCTTAAGCGTGAAAACATGCTTTTTAGGCCTTAAATTAGTTGATTTTATTTCACCTTTGATTCCACTAGATGCCTTGATGTGTTTGTTAGTGATTTTAGGATTGAAAGGGCTAGGAATGGATCAAAGAAATGAAGAGAAAAGCATGCAAAGTGGAGAAATCATGGAAAATCAAGGATTTGGAGTGCTTACATCGACGCGCACGCGTAGCAGACACGCATGCGTGGAATGTGAAGTCGCATGGTGATGCGTATGATGCCAGGTCATTTTAGGCTAGTTTCACTATCCTTTTTCTTTGTTTTTAACAGGTTTTATGCACTTTCTTAAGTTATAAGTAAGCAATTTAGAAAAAAATTCATGCATACCTAGATTCATCCAACCATAGTTAATTTGATCCAATTTCATGAGAGTTATGCTATAATTACTTGTATGCTAAGAATGATGAGAATTCTCATGACTTTAGCAAGGCTTTGATGCATGTATTGGTTGATGACAGGTGAAGGAAGGCAGAGAAGAAAGTTGAAGAAGGTGCTTGGAAAAGATGAAGAAGAAGCAACGTTAGTGGCCAAGTTGGACCACCAACGTTGGCTCAAACATTGGAAGGAAGGCAGGGCAATTCTCTGCATGATTGCTGGTGCTCACGTTTAAGGGGACGTTGGCAAGCCAACGTTATCCCCAACGTTGTGATAAAAAGTTCAATTCTGGAGCTAAATGATGTTTGAGTGACGCGTACGCGTGAAAGAGCAAAATCTCCATATCCACGCGCAAGCGTGAGTCACGCGCACGCGTCACCTAACGAACGTTGGAGGTCCAATGTTGCCTCAAACGCTGCCTCCAACGTTCGCAATAAGAAGTGACGTTGGGATTTTTGCCAGTAAAGAATTTCATAAAAATAGTTGCGTTGTAGATATAGTCTCTAAACCAACAAAAATCCCTTCGTACAAACGTTTGGTTGTCACAAGTAACAAACCCCTTAAAAATTGTTAACCGAGTATTTAAACCTCGGGTCATCTTCTCAAGGAACTGCAAGGAAGTATGTTCTTATTATTGGCTATAAGGGTTGTAATCGGGGTTTAGAAGGTGAGAAGCAAGTGATTTGAATGACAAGTAAAGTAAATGGCAATTAAAATAAATAAATACTGTAAAGCAACTTTTGGCAAGGTAAGAGAAATTAGAAGTCCAACTTAGTTATCTCTCTCAACAATAATGAAAGTTGAATCTAAATTCCACTTAGTTAACCCTTACTAAAGCAAAGGAAAGTCAAGGGACTAATTAGTTTGACCTTCGAATCCTATTTATTTCCTAAGAAAAAGTTGGGATTATTGAAGTTCAGTTTAATTAGCAAGATAACGATTATCAATTATGCTGGGGTTGATAACTGTTGAGTTACTGATTTCTTAACCAGGACCAAAAGGGGAAAAGGTAAAATTGCTGGAATAAAAATATCCTTAGATAGAAAGCAATGGTAACACAAATTAAAGAAAAAGCAATCAATAACTGAAATACCTCAAATAATCATTAATTCAAATCATAACATGGAAAGGGTTCATAAGCCAAATTGGCAACATTTACAGATACGAATAAAAGCATTAAAGTGAAAGTAGCATAGAAACATAAATTAAAGTAAATACTGAACCTGGATCGAGAGTTACTCTTAAAAACTAAGAGAAGTCCTAAATCCTAATCCTAAGAGAGAGAGGAGAGAACCTCTCTCAAACTAAATCTAAATCATGGAAAGTGAAAATTGGCAAGCCCCCTCATGAATGGATGCATTCCCCCACTTTATAGCCTCTAATCTGTGTGTTCTGGGATAAAAACTGGGTCAAAAGCAGCCCAGAAATCATCCCTTGCGATTTCTGTTACGTTCAGGTCGCGGAAAGGTGACACGGCCGCGTCATCCATGCGGCCGCGCGGATTGAAGTTCGCAGATGCGACGCATCCGCGTGGCTCACGCATTCGCATCACCTAGCGTTAGGGAAACTATGGCATATTATATATCAAATCGAAGCCCCGGATGTTAGCTTTCCAACGCAACTGGAACCGCGTCGTTTGGACCTCTGTACTTAAAGTTATAGCCGTTTGAGTGCGAAGAGGTCAGGTTGGACAGCTTAGCAGTTTCTCCAACTTATTATATTCCTTCCACTTTTGCATGCTTCCTTTCCATCCTCTGAGCCATTCCTGCCCTATAATCTCTGAAAACACTTAACACACATATCAAGGCATCTATTGATAATAAGAGAGGATTAATATTAGCAAATATAAGTCCAAAGAAACATGTTTTCAATCAAAGCACATAATTAGGAAGGCAAATGTAAAACCATGCAAATAGTATGAATAAGTGGGTAAAGAGTTGATAAAAACCACTCAAATGAGCACAAGATAAACCATAAAATAGAGGTTTATCAACCTCCCCACACTTAAAACATCAGCATGTCATCAAGCTAAGCTCAAGAGAAACTATAAAGAAATGAAGAGGAATTGTAGAATGTATGAAATGCAGCCTATGTATATGAATGCAACTACATGCTAAGATGTTTCTACCTACTTGGTTAAAAATAAACAAATCTTTCAAGAACAAATATGAACTGGATTTCACTAATTCAAATCATAAAAATGAAGCACAAATAGATTTGTAAGAAGAAAATAGCTTATGAAAGCAGGGAACAAGGAATTGAGCATCGAACCCTTACTGGTAGTGTATACACTCTAATCACTCAGGTGTTTAAGGTTCGATCTCTCAATTCTCTACTAACCTTGCTTTCTAAGGTTTGCTCTTCATCTAACAATCAACACAAATTTAATGCACAGATACACATATCAAGAGGTCTTTTAAGGGTTGTAATGGGGTTAGGGTCAAGGTAGGATTGTATTTGGCCAAGTGGACTAAAATCTGAATCCTTAATTAACTTAAACTTTCCACCTAACTTAAACAATCCATGTGATCATAATACAAAAAATCTAACTGTCCATTAACCATGTTTTCCATGTATTCATGCATTCAAATTTCAAGTACAGTACATATGCATTGCTTTCAACACTTAACTTTGGGGCATTTTGTCCCCTTTTACTTATTTGCTCTTTTTCTTTTCTTTTTCTCACACTTTTTTTTTCTTTTTCTATTTTTCTTTTCTTAATAATTTTTTTCCATCATCATTTTTTCTCAATGCATATGATTAAATTATTGAATGCATGAATCATGTTCTAAACATTTCTTTCACAATTTCATAAAGATATATAATACCCAATTCTTAAACCAATTGTTTCCAAATCCACTTTTTTCCCACATTTAATTCATGAGCACTTTCACTAGTCTAAGCTAACCAAGGATTTAAATTAAGGATATTATTGTTTTTCACTTAGAGTTAATGATGTGCTAAAGTAAAGAACAAAGGGGTAAAATAGACTCAAATTGGTTTGCAAAGGATAATGAAAGGTAAGGCCATATGGGTATGTAAGCTTAGTGAAACAGAGGCCTCAATCATGTAAGTGCATGCATACATCAAACTATGGAAATATAGAATTAAGCAAGACAAAGATCACAATTTTAGAGATAAAAATACACACTAAAACAAAATTTTTGGTTGATAAAATGCAACCAATTCAAATAGGCTTAAAAATCTCACAGGTTTTTGTGTGTTCGAGTTCTAAACCATCTTCCAGTATAATATCTCTTCAAACAAGTGTAACATTAAATTTTATTCAAATTAGTGAAATTCTCTTAAAAATTTTCTTGAAAAAGAAAATATTACTTCAACCAAGTGGTAAAATATGCAAAAAATTAAACAAATATGCAATCAAACATATAAATACAACAATGAACAAACAAATAAAATAAAAAAAAAATTTGGTGTCGAGTCAAGAAATAACTAACCCATGGAGATCGGTATCGACCTCCCCACACTTAAAGATTGCACCGTCCTCGGTGCATGCTGAGATGTGCAGGTGGACGGGTTGTTCCAACTGATGCTTGATGACAAGTCATCTTAGCCTAGTTTCACTAGCCTTTTTCTTTGTTTTTCATTTGGTTTTATGCACTTTCTTGCACTCTAAGTAAGTCATTTGGAATGAAAATGCATGACTTCTTTGAATCAAACAACCACCATGAAATTGATGCTAAATCATGAGGTTTAAGCTAAATTTAATTGATTTTTAATGATTAATAGACCTTGTGAAATTGGCGATACTTTGATTGGTTGTTTTGATTAATTGTAGGTGAAGAAAAGAAGAAAAGAAGGAAGCGTGGCCTAAGAAGCGTGGCTCAAAGGAGAGAAAGTGTGGCTAAGAAAGGAGGAAGTGTGGTGCAACAAAACCATGAAGCTCTCCCCAAAGCTCACTAAGTGAGCGCTACACTTGCTTCCAGGAGACCAAGGCACAAAGCTCAGCTCACTTTGTGAGCTGAGCACAACACAAGCCAAGAAATAAGGAAATGAGGAACCAAGCTCAGCTCACAAAGTGAGCATTATCGAGAGCATTGAGGAAATAATTAAAAGAAAATGATTTGCAAATGCATGCTCCAAGGCTTGAACTCATGACCAAGGGGGATGGGAGAGGTGCTACTCACTAAGGAAAATAAGCAAAAAATGGCCAAATGCACTCCTCAAGGTTCGAACTCACCACCATGAGGAAGCAAGGAAGCAAGGCATCACAAGAAAACCAAGGAAAAGCTCCAGCGCATGCTTCCTCCAAGTTTCGAACCAAGGACCCTTCCTTGGATGCACCAAAGCTCAGCTCACAAAGTGAGCTGAGCGCTATCCATGGGCACATGCAACACATCTTGACACGGCCAGGAAAAGAGTGGAGCGCGCATGACACAGTCCTGGGCAGCACAAGGCGCGCACAATTTGGCACCAAGACACTAGCGCTCAGCTCACAAAGTGAGCTGAGCTCTCCCCTGATGCTTCCCAATCAACAAGACACGCTATGCAAAGCACAAAACTCAGCTCACTTTGTGAGCTGAGCATTCCCCTGGGAGATGCATTTGGGCTGAAATTGAAATTTAAAATTCCAACTTACTTCATTCTTTCACCAAATCAAAAGCCCACCCAAAGTCTAATATCCAAGAATAGAAAGTGTATAAATAGGAGTTAGTTTGATGTAATTAGGACCTTTTTCTTTTACCTTAGAACCTCTAGACTTCATTTTGAATTTTCCCTTTTTACTTGCATTTTAATTCTGAGCTTTTTGGAATTTCTGAGAGAACTTGGAAGGAGAATTGATCTCTCTTCTTCTTGGTTCTTGCTTGAACACTCTTTTATTTCCTTGCTTTGGATCTTGGGTAGAGAATTGAAGAACTTCTGTTTCAATCTCACCTTGGGATCTTGTTTATTTTCTTTCTGCATAATTGAATTTGAATTTCTATTTACTGCTTCTTCATCTACTTTGCTTCTGCAATTTACCTTTCTTTACTTCTTTTGCAATTTCTCTTGTTGGACCTAGGAAGGGAGTGAGATCTAGATTTGTTTTCTAGTCTCTTTGATTTCCTGAGATCTTCAACACCTTTTAGAATTGCTGCAACTTAAGCACTGCTTTCCAGTTCTTTAAATTCTCAAGTCATTTTACTTTTCTATTAAGATCTACTTCACTGCTCTTAAATTTTCTCTTTTATGTTTAATGCAATTTAGTTGTTCTTGTTCAGATTCTGCTATCCTAATTTCCAATTTCTTTTATGATTCAAGCAATTTACATTTCTTGCACTTTAAGCTTCAGCCATTTACATTTCTTGCAATCTAAGTTTCTGCAATTTACATTACATGCACTTTAAGAATCTGCTTCTTTACTTTCCTGCTCTTTAATTTACTGCACTTTACCCCTCCCCCTTTACTTTCCAAGCAAATTTAGTTTCTGCAAGTTACAATCACTCAACCAAATCTTGATTCGCTTGACTAAATCAACCACTAAACTAAAATTGCTCAATCCTTCAATCCCTGTGGGATCGACCTCACTCATGTGAGTTATTATTACTTGATGCGACCCGGTACACTTGCCGGTGAGTTTTGTGTTGCATCGTTTTCCACCCATCAAGTTTTTGGCGCCGTTGCCGGGGATTGATTAGATTGACAATGATTAAGTGAAGTGGAGATCTAGATCTAGCATTTTTATTTTCTGTTCTCTAACTTTGGACTAACCCACTAACTGTTTGAATTTTTGCTTAAGCTAACTAAAACTTCATTCTAGCAATAGATTGAAGTTTTCCTGGTTTCTCTGGCTTTGTGTGAATCCTATACTTTTGCCTGTTGAATATAAGAGAGAAGCAATTTTCTTTTATTAATCTCTCAAGCCTATCAACTGTTTGATACATTGTGTCAGCTAATTTTCTGATCACATTTTGGGCATGAATATATTCAATCTTCATTTGGACAGTTTGGGATTGTGCAGATCATGGAAGGGAAACCAATGAATTCCAGTAATGGCAGGAATAGCGTCCCCACCCCAGATAACAATGCAAAACCTGAATGGAAGCATCAGCCCATCACCATGAATGATGTTGCTCAATGGCTTGAAGCTTTCCCACAAGGAAACATCATTGGATGGGAAGATCTAGTGAGTGAATTCATGGCTAAGTTGAAGCCACCTCAGGGAATTAGTAAACCAGAGGCAGAAGTGCAACCATTCACACAAGAAAAGGGAATGGTGGAAACTGAAGGTGTCAGTGCAGTCATGAACCAAAACAAGCAGATGCATCAGCAGACTCTGCAACAACTAGAGATGATGGTCAGAAAAATCAATGAGCTGCAAACTGTTGTAGTAAATGCATACAACTCAAAACTCACATGGTTCGAACCAAGCTGAACAAGGTTTTGGAGAAATTAACTATGGACAACAGAACCATGAGCAATCACACCCTCCAAGTAGTACCTCAAGCATGCTCCAACACAAAGTCCAAGGTGAAGTGTACAACCCACCCTGGAGAACTCAGTACAATTGGAGGAGGAGTGAGCACCAAAATCAAGGACCAAGGGACTTCAACCACAACAATCCCAATTTCCCAAACCTGCAAAAACACCACCATACCAACATCAAGCACTACACACCATCACCCCAACACTCACCCTTCCAACCTCAGATACCTCACAACCAACAAATTTCACAACACTCTCATAGGATCACCAATTTGGAGATCTTAATAGAGAGAATGATGGAGTACCAAGAGGAGATAACACAGAACCAGGAAACCTCACTCAGAAGAATTGAGAGGCAAATGGCACAACTGGCTAAAAACCTTGTAGAAATGGGCAAGGAAAGGGCAGATACTTCCTCCAGAGCCACTGAAGACAATATGAAGGACAATGAAAAGGGGAAGGCAACCATAGAAGCAAGTGAAAAGAGGGCTACAGGAAAAGAAACAATCATCAAGGAAAGGCACCACAGAGAAGTTCCTCAAGAAGAAATAGAGAAAAGAAAGCCCACAGTAAGAGGAGAGCATCAAAGGTAACATAAGCCTCAACGTTCATGATCAGAGGATGGAGAATGTCAAGCTAGTGACAATAAAGAAGCGCTTGTTAGGAGGCAACCCAACCTGAGGTAGTTATCCTTTCATAGCTATTTTAATAAAAAGGTCAATTAGTTTTATCTATACTGCAAGAAGCTAAGTTTGGTGTTGCACACCAAAACAATCTAAGGGAGAGTGAAGGATCTTAAGTTTGGTGTTCCACCAAAATTTCATCATAAAACGTATTCTCACTTTTTGCAAAATGCTAGCTTCAAGCATTTAGATAAACTAATTAATCATTCTGCTGTTTCCTAATCTTTAGTTTTATTACCTTTGGTAAAGACAAAAGGATTTCACATATGGTTAACTTGATGCATCAGAAACTTTGGCAAGGGACTAAGTTTGGTGTTCACACACCAAAGTAAGTTCAAAAGCCCACAAATAAATCATGCATGCTAACCATTTTTTAAGTGCTTGGGGAACAAGCAACTTTCAATATCACTGCAGAGCACCATACAAACTTTTGGAAAGATTAAGCATCATCAATCAAAGAGGTGAAAGAGGAATGTGAAGACCAGCAATGATGATGATGAGGAGGAGGACAGCAAGTAAATTTCAAAAGGTTGTATTGTTCAGTGATTATTTTATATCAGATACTGCTATGATTGAAAGTGATATAATACCCCTGCATGTCTGCATAGTATAGTTTTTCTGTAATTCAATAATTAAGATGCTTGATTATTCACAACACTACACTTTTCAAACTTGCGTGCACTCAAGATTTCAAAAAAAAAAGGGGCACCACATGATAGTTCTTTGAAAAGAAGGATTGAGGAAATAAACAATTTTGAGGCAAGCAAAAGATTAGGAGAAGTGGTGGTTCTGGTTGTATAATTATGTATTGAGGTTGCATGCTTATGAAAACTTGCATGGGAGCTCATAGGCAGGACATAGAGTTCAAAGAAGTATTGTGGAGATTCTCAAACATTTATTGATCCAAGAAGCAGCAAACAAAAGAAAAAAAAACACAAAAAAAAAATAAATAAAGAAATGAAAGAACTTGGCCCAAGGCTCTGAGCATCAATTACTAGGCAGAAAAGAAAAAGAAAACAAGAACTCAAAGAGTTGTTATCCTAGTAAATGCTTGTGGTCGAATGTGTCAAAGAGAGAGGCTTGAGCAAGTAAATTCTTAGGGGTGCTTTAACAACTAATACCTTAAAACCAACTGGTTTAGGAGTATTGATTGAAAGCTTATCTAAAGAGCCGCTTTGAGACATGACACTTAGAGTCAAGGCCAAGATATAGAAATCATAAGCTGCTTCAAGGTGACTACATATAAAGAGATCTCCATGATACCATTTGGATGAAAGTCCTAAGACCTAAGACTTCCAATATGTGGGGACTAGTAAGCACTGAAGCCCTTGCATGAGCATATAATTTAGAGTCTACCCCACTGTCACTTAATCACTTCACTCACAGGATAGCACATGTTATTCTTTAAATCCATTCTAATTGAAAGAACCTTTGAGCATAATTCTTTTCTTGCTTGGGGACAAGCAAGTTTTAAGTTTGGTGTTGTGATGACAAGTCATCTTAGCCTAGTTTCACTAGCCTTTTTCTTTGTTTTTCATTTGGTTTTATGCACTTTCTTGCACTCTAAGTAAGTAATTTGGAATGAAAATGCATGACTTCTTTGAATCAAACAACCACCATGAAATTGATGCTAAATCATGAGGTTTAAGCTAAATTTAATTGATTTTTAATGATTAATAGACCTTGTGAAATTGGTGATACTTTCATTGGTTGTTTTGATTAATTGTAGGTGAAGAAAAGAAGAAAAGAAGGAAGCGTGGCCTAAGAAGCGTGGCTCAAAGGAGAAAAAGTGTGGCCAAGAAAGGAGGAAGTGTGGTGCAACAAAACCATGAAGCTCTCCCCAAAGCTCACTAAGTGAGCGCTACACTTGCTTCCAGGAGACCAAGGCACAAAGCTCAGCTCACTTTGTGAGCTGAGCACAACACAAGGCCAAGAAATAAGGAAATGAGGAACCAAGCTCAGCTCACAAAGTGAGCATTATCGAGAGCATTGAGGAAATAATTCAAAGAAAATGATTTGCAAATGCATGCTCCAAGGCTTGAACTCATGACCAAGGGGGATGGGAGAGGCGCTACTCACTAAGGAAAATAAGCAAAAAATGGCCAAATGCACTCCTCAAGGTTCGAACTCACCACCATGAGGAAGCAAGGAAGCAAGGCATCACAAGAAAACCAAGGAAAAGCTCCAGCGCATGCTTCCTCCAAGTTTTGAACCAAGGACCCTTCCTTGGATGCACCAAAGCTCAGCTCACAAAGTGAGCTGAGCGCTATCCATGGGCACATGCAACACATCTTGACACGGCCAGGAAAAGAGTGGAGCGCGCATGACACGGTCCTGGGCAGCACAAGGCGCGCACAATTTGGCACCAAGACACTAGCGCTCAGCTCACAAAGTGAGCTGAGCTCTCCCCTGATGCTTCCCAATCAGCAAGACACGCTATGCAAAGCACAAAGCTCAGCTCACTTTGTGAGCTGAGCATTCCCCTGGGAGATGCATTTGGGCTGAAATTGAAATTTAAAATTCCAACTTACTTCATTCCTTCACCAAATCAAAAGCCCACCCAAAGTCCAATATCCAAGAATAGAAAGTGTATAAATAGGAGTTAGTTTGATGTAAGTAGGACCTTTTTCTTTTACCTTAGAACCTCTAGACTTCATTTTGAATTTTCCCTTTTTACTTGCATTTTAATTCTGAGCTTTTTGGAATTTCTGAGAGAACTTGGAAGGAGAATTGATCTCTCTTCTTCTTGGTTCTTGCTTGAACACTCTTTTATTTCCTTGCTTTGGATCTTGGGTAGAGAATTGAAGAACTTCTGTTTCAATCTCACCTTGGGATCTTGTTTATTTTCTTTCTGCATAATTGAATTTGAATTTCTGTTTACTGCTTCTTCATCTACTTTGCTTCTGCAATTTACCTTTCTTTACTTCTTTTGCAATTTCTCTTGTTGGATCTAGGAAGGGAGTGAGATCTAGATTTGTTTTCTAGTCTCTTTGATTTCCTGAGATCTTCAACACCTTTTAGAATTGCTGCAACTTAAGCACTGCTTTCCAGTTCTTTAAATTCTCAAGTCATTTTACTTTTCTATTAAGATCTACTTCACTGCTCTTAAATTTTCTCTTTTATGTTTAATGCAATTTAGTTTGTTCTTGTTCAGATTCTGCTATCCTAATTTCCAATTCCTTTTATGATTCAAGCAATTTACATTTCTTGCACTTTAAGCTTCAGCCATTTACATTTCTTGCAATCTAAGTTTCTGCAATTTACATTACTTGCACTTTAAGAATCTGCTTCTTTACTTTCCTGCTCTTTAATTTACTGCACTTTACCCCTCCCCCTTTACTTTCCAAGCAAATTTAGTTTCTGCAAGTTACAATCACTCAACCAAATCTTGATTCGCTTGACTAAATCAACCACTAAACTAAAATTGCTCAATCCTTCAATCCCTGTGGGATCGACCTCACTCATGTGAGTTATTATTACTTGATGCGACCCGGTACACTTGCCGGTGAATTTTGTGTTGGATCATTTTCCACCCATCAATGCTTTTCTCCAAGGATTGTGCAGATGGACCTTGTTTGTCTCCCCTTGTAAACGTCTTCCGGTTCTCTTCCTGGTGGCCATCCTGAAAGAAAAAAGGAAAGAAAGGTAACCCAATAATAGGGATATGAAAATAAATAAAGTATGGTTGGGTTAATGCCAAATGATAAGGGTCTCATTTACATGGAAGCTTCAACATGTACGTGAGAAAACAGTAGAAGCCATGGCATACCAGTGGTGCAGAATATGCAACAAAGGGGAGGGGTGTGGGTAATGAAATATCAATATAAGTTCATGTCAATGCAATTTGAAGTGCAAATAAAAGATTGGCATTGGCAGATAATTAATATCATCCCACAGTGTAAAACAAGTCACTAAGTACCAAAATAATTCAAGATACAACAGTTGAATAAGAGCATTTAACACCAATGGTAAAATAATAAATTTAGAAAAAAGAAAAAAATAAAAATATGCACACAATTAAAATGCAATGAATGAAATATGCAAATAAATTAAGTAAAATAAAATAAAAGATAAGAAGAATGAGAAGGGAAAGGAGGGAAGAAGAAATAAGTAAGAAAGGAGGAAGGAAAAATTAGGATTGGGGAAGAAAAGATGAGATATTTGGCAAATTAGGATAAGTTGTGTGGCGCAAGTGACGCGGTAGCGTGGGGTACGCGGTCGCGCGGCTTTCGCTTAAACTGATTGATGCGGTCGCGTCGGTCACGCGGTCGCGTGACCCGTTTTATGCTACTGGCGCGAGGGCACCCTCGCTCTCGCACAACTCTCTGTTCAAAAATCATTAATTGCCAAATATTGGGTGACGCGATCGCATGGGGCATGCGATCGCGCGAGTGGCCACTTAGTAGGATGTAACGCGGCCGCGTGGGCATGCGGTCGCGTGAGATGGACTGTGCGTCCAGCGCCAGTCCAGCACCACTCTAGCACAACTTTCGGCTGTGCACCATTATTACGTCGAAATCCTGGTCACGCGGCCGCGTGGGGCACGCGGTCTCGTGGGAGGCCATTATTCCCATATGACGTAGTCGCGTCAGCGACGCGGTCGCGTGGGTCGATTTGTGCCACTGGCACGCCTCCAGCCACGCTCCAGCGTGACTCTCTGTTCGTTTTTATTTTCTTCCCTCTCCTTGCGACGCGGACGCGTCGCTGATGCGGTCGCGTCGCGTGGCATTTTTCTTTTCTTTTTTTTTAATATATATATGCAATTATGTAGTATGCAATATGCAGTGCTAATGTAGATGCTATAAAAACTTCCAGGTTCAATGAAAATAATATAAAATAAAAATAAACAACACGAAATAAACTTGAAAAAGAACGATCATACCGTGGTGGGTTGTCTCCCACCTAGCACTTTTAGTTAAAGTCCTTAAGTTGGACATTGGAGGAGCTTCCTGTTATGGCGGCTTATGTTTAAATTCATCCAAAAATCTCCACCAGTGCTTGGAATGCCAATAGCCTCCGGGGTCCCATATTAGGCATGTAAAGCTTTTGAGCAGCTTCAGACAAATTTTTAGGCTCCCGGGGTGACGAATGTCAGAATAGATTCCAGGATCCCAAGCTTTGCTATTAAATCCGCCTTCGTTTTGATTTACATGTCTCCATCCGGGCGGTTTAAAGAGTAGAATCTCACCATGGTGACCAAACGTTCTCTGTGATCCATGCAATTGAGCATGATACCAATCCGTGTACTTCGAGGTGAAGCGTGGAACCTTATTGAACCTTGTGCACCAACTCTGAGTACGAGCCATTTCCCTCTTACTCTTAAAGCCGCAAAGAGCTCTAAGCTGGCCATCTGTTTCAAGCAAACCATATTCAAGTGAATAAGTAAAGTTATAGGTTAAGGATTGTACCCACTAGAAACTTGTATTAGGTGGTAATGGCCTTGGGGTAGGTGTTTCCGGTGGTTCTGTAAGTTCTACTCCCTTGTGCTCTTCGGTGAATTCCTCCACTTCCTTGCAAGGTTCTACAATTATATCTGTGTCCTGGTCAAAGTCTTCTATGTCTTCCTCATCACTTGAGTCATAGATTGGAGGTTGAGAGAAATCTACCTCCGCATCATCTTCGTATTCACTTGGGGAAGATTCTTCGATCTCAGAGAATTCACTTGCAGATGCAAATTCATTACTAAGAGAATTTGACTTGTGACTATCATCATCAAGGGAATTTGAGTCCTGGGTTATTCCGTCTGATTCTTCATAAACAACTTGCCTTGGAGATTGTACAATATCCTCCTTAGCATCAACTGTAGCGTCTTTGACAGAGTTCTCCTCAGTTCTGGATTCCCATGGAGGTTCAGCATCTCCTAGATCTTCAACCAACTCTTTTTCTTGAACAATGACAGCTTCTTCTACTTGTTCTAGTACGAATTCATTCTCTGTCTTGTCCACTGGAATTTCTAGTATCTCCTTTATGCTACGCTCTTCGTTAGACTGTTCACATGGGGCTGTGGCTGATCCTTGTGTATTTGAGCGCCTAGAAACCCATTGAATTACTGCTTGCTCTAGTTGTCGAATGGTTGTTTGAAGTTTATTTACTGTTTCCTTTAGGCGAACCTCTGCTTCTCGGGTTGCCAAATTTGGACATGACACATAGAAAAGTGGCGGTGATTGGGAGTGATTGGATTGGTACTGGGGTAAGGAAGGATCATATGGTAGCGAATGGTGAAGAGAAGCTTGTGAGTGTGGTGGTTCGAGGTTATGTTGAAAGGATGGTCTATAGGCACGGGGTGGGGCTTGTTGGTAGTTATAAGGTTGTCCACCATATCTTTCAGCTGGGTATGCATTGTAGAATGGTCTTTGTCCAGGATACCTCGGAGGGTGTTGCTGCCTAAAGGGTTGATTAGATCCTCTTGGCTCCATCCATCCTTGATTGGTCTGACCTTGATGTACATTCCTGCTGTAACTTCTATTTCCTTCAACAAAATTAGAACCAAACTCAAAGCGAGAGGGGTGAGAGTTCATGATAGCAAATAAAGATGAAAAGGAAAAACAAAAAATAAATAAACAAGCAAAAGAAAAAAAATATTTACAATAACCAATAATAAGGCACATGTTAGCAGTTCCCCGGCAACGGCGCCATTTTGACGTTGAGATTTTTGCCAGTAAAGAATTTCATAAAAACAGTTGCGTTGTAGATATAGTCTCTAAACCAACAAAAATCCCTTCGTACAAACGTTTGGTTGTCACAAGTAACAAACCCCTTAAAAATTGTTAACCGAGTATCCAAACCTCGGGTCCTCTTCTCAAGGAACTGCAAGGAAGTATGTTCTTATTATTGGCTATAAGGGTTGTAATCGGGGTTTAGAAGGTGAGAAGCAAGTGATTTGAATGACAAGTAAAGTAAATGGCAATTAAAATAAATAAATACTGTAAAGCAACTTTTGGCAAGGTAAGAGAAATTAGAAGTCCAACTTAGTTATCTCTCTCAACAATAATGAAAGTTGAATCTAAATTTCACTTAGTTAACCCTTACTAAAGCAAAGGAAAGTCAAGGAACTAATTAGTTTGACCTTCGAATCCTATTTATTTCCTAAGAAAAAGTTGGGATTATTGAAGTTCAGTTTAATTAGCAAGATAACGATTATCAATTATGCTGGGGTTGATAACTGTTGAGTTACTGATTTCTTAACCAGGACCAAAAGGGGAAAAGATAAAATTGCTGGAATAAAAATATCCTTAGATAGAAAGCAATGGTAACACAAATTAAAGAAAAAGCAATCAATAACTGAAATACCTCAAATAATCATTAATTCAAATCATAACATGGAAAGGGTTCATAAGCCAAATTGGCAACATTTATAGATACGAATAAAAGCATTAAAGTGAAAGTAGCATAGAAACATAAATTAAAGTAAATATTGAACCTGGATCGAGAGTTACTCTTAAAAACTAAGAGAAGTCCTAAATCCTAATCGTAAGAGAGAGAGAGGAGAGAACCTCTCTCAAACTAAATCTAAATCATGGAAAGTAAAAATTGGCGAGCCCCTCTCATGAATGGATGCATTCCCCCATTTTATAGCCTCTAATCTGTGTGTTCTGGGCAGAAAACTGGGTCAAAAGCAGCCCAGAAATTGCCCCCTGCGATTTCTGTTACGTTCAGGTCGCGGAAAGGTGACGCGGCCACGTCGTCTACGCGGCCGCGCGAATTGAAGTTCGCAGATGCGACGCGCTCGTTCGCGTCGCCTAGCATTAGGGAAACTATGGCATATTATATATCAAATCGAAGCCCCGGATGTTAGCTTTCCAACGCAACTAAAACCGCGTCGTTTGGACCTCTGTAGCTAAAGTTATAGCCGTTAGAGTGCGAAGAGGTCAGGCTGGACAGCTTAGCAGTTTCTCCAACTTATTGTATTCCTTCCACTTTTGCATGCTTCCTTTCCATCCTCTGAGCCATTCCTGCCCTATAATCTCTAAAAACACTTAACACACATATCAAGACATCTAATGGTAATAAGAGATGATTAATATTAGCAAATATAAGTCCAAAGAAACATATTTTCAATCAAACCACATAATTAGGAAGGCAAATGTAAAACCATGCAAATAGTATGAATAAGTGGGTAAAGAGTTGATAAAAACCACTCAAATGAGCATAAGATAAACCATAAAATAGAGGTTTATCAAGAAGCTCAGAATTTGGAGATGAAAAACTTGAATTGACACACACGCGTCAGTGGCGCGTACGTGTGGATGAGAAAAATAGCAATGCACGCATAAGCATGGTGTACGTGCACGCGTGACTGAGCAAAATCACAACCTTCATGCGTAAGCGTAGTGCACGCGTACGCGTGGATAAGCAAAACGTTGGCCCTCCAACGTTGAGTCAAACGCCAATGATAGCAGGAATATTTGGTTTTTAAGAAGGGCGTTTGAGTCAACGTTGGACATCAAACGTTGACTCCAACTTGAGCACCAGAACTCTCCAATTCAAACAGATCTCTTCTCAACAGAAAGGGAAACCAATTGGAAGCCATTTTCAACCCAATTCCATCAAGGCCAAAAGTCTAATTCAGAAATTGAGGATCAATGGAAGAGAGTGTATAAATAGCTTAGAATTTAAGTTAGAAAGACTTTTACTTCATTTTTTTTACTTCTCGGTTCATTTAATTTTCTGCAATTCTTTCGATTCAGAATGTATCTTTCAATTTCATTTTCCATTTTGAGAGCTATGAACAACTCAACCCCTTTCATTGGGTTAGGGAGCTCTATTATAATTCAATGAATTAATAGTAGTTTTTAGCTTCTTCTTCTTTCTTTTCTCTTGATTATTGTTAGAAAGCTTTCGATCTTAATTCAATTGGATAGTTGTCTTGACAGAGAAGCTATCCATAATTGGAATTCTTCGGATCCTTGAGAGAGGGATGAAGAATTCATGCTAGAATTGCTTTCTCACATTGGATTAGATTGGGGGTTGGATGGATATTGTGACATTTAATCCTACCAATACTTTGATCTATAAATTTGTGTGGTATAGTCAGTGACCGAACTTCAACTCTTCCCATGAGCAATTAAATCAAGACATTGGGCAATTGTTCATGCTTAGAGAGATTGGTGAGCCAAGACATTGGGATCCAATCATCTAAGATTGCCAAGCAATGTCAATGAATGCATTGATTGAGGAAGAGATGAAAATGATTTGATCCAGAGAATTCAATATCTCCTGAAACCCAATGAATTCCTATCTCTGATCTACCCATTCTATTTACTTTCTGCTCTTTAAATTCATGCTTAATCCCCATTCCCATTTAATTTCTTGCAATTTACGCTTTTATCATTTAATTTCCCGCAATTTCATTTCTGTCATTTAATTTCTTGCAATTTAAGTTTCCTATTTGGTTGTAACCAGAATAACCGTCCAAGAAGCAATAATATTCATGTCCCGCAAGTCTTTCTAGCATCTGGTCCATGAAAGGTAGGGGGAAGTGATCCTTCCTGGTAGCTTCATTAAGCTTTCTATAATCAATGCACATGCGCCAGCCAGTCACTGTTCTTGTTGGTATCAGCTCATTCTTCTCATTTGGTACAACAGTGACCCCTCCTTTCTTAGGGACTACTTGCACTGGACTTGCCCAAGGGCTGTCTGAGATTGGGTAGATCACCACAGCTTAACACAATTTCAACACCTCTTTTTGGACTACTTCATTCATGGTTGGGTTTAGCCTTCTTTGCTGCTGTCTTGAGGGCTTGGCACCTTCTTCAAATAGGATTTTGTACATGCACATTGAAGGGCTAATTCCCTTTAAATCTGCAAGTGTCCATCCTATAGCATCCTTGTGTTGCTTCAGCACATGGATAAGCTCCTTTTCTTATCCCTCACTCAAGCTTGAATTAATGATTACTGGGTAAGTGTTGTTGTCACCCAAGTAAGCATACTTCAAGCTTGGAGGTAGGGTCTTCAGCTCTAGTTTTGGTGCTTCCACTTCCTTGTTGCCCATGTGGTTCAACATGATCGAGTCCTCCATGATTCCTTGTGGTACTTCTCCACCTGATGCTTGTTGTTCCAGCTCCATAGTTTTTTCACATTGTTCTTCTTCCAAAACTCCTTGAACTATCTTTTCTATGGTATCTACCATCATGCATTCTCCTATGGATTCTGTTGGGTAGCTCATTGCTTTGAAGACATTGAAGACCATATTCTCTTCATGTAACCTCAAGACTAGCTCCCCTTTTTGAACATCAATAATGGCTCCAGCAATAGCTAGGAATGGCCTTCCTAGGATAATTGATGTGTTGGCCTCTTCTTCCATATCCAGCACAACGAAGTCAGCTGGAAAAATAAACTCTCCTACTTTCACCAACAAATCTTTCACTACCCCATGAGGAAACTTGAATGTTCTGTCAGCCAATTGGAGTGCCGTTCTTGTTGGTTTGGCTTCCTCAATCCTCATCCTTCTCATCATAGCCAAGGACATGAGATTGATGCTAGCCCCTAGATTGCACAATGCATTCTCAATGTTGATATCACCTATGATGCAGGGAATTTGGAAGCTCCCAAGATCTTTCATCTTTTGAGGAAGCTTATTTTGTATGATGGCACTGCACTCCTCAGTTAGCACTATGGTTTCCTTTTCACCCCAGTTCCTTTTTCATGTCATAAGCTCCTTTAAAATTTTGGCATAGAGTGGCATTTGCTCTAATGCCTCAGTAAAAGGTATGTTGATCTGGAGCTTCTTGAAGATTTCTAGGAATCTAGAGAACTGGCTGTCTTTTCCATCCTTCTTCAGCCTTTGTGGATAGGGTGCCTGTGGCACAAAAGGCTTTAGGACTTGCTTTGATGATGATAGTGCAGGGGTCTCTTCTTCTTTCTTGGTTTCAGGTTCCTTTGCAGCTTCTTTTTCTTGGTTGCTTTGACTTGGGGATGCTTCTTCTACAACTTTTCCACTTCTCAGTGTGATGGACTTGCATTCCCCTCTTGGGTTGGTGATGAGTCCATATTTTCCGGTATATTTTGGTTTGATTTGAATGGATTTCATCATATAAACCCACATTTATTCATCTAAATAGCATGCTTTTGTGTTCTCTCCCTTAATTGTGCCTAAATATGAAAACATGCTATTTTGTGCTTATTTTGATCACTTTTATCCCACTTTTATGCCATTCGATGCCATGACATATTTGTTGAGTAAGTTTGGCAAGGCAAAAGTGGAAGGAAGCATGTACAAAGGGAGAAAACATGAAGAAAACAAAGGAGAAGCACACAATGGAGTGTGTGTGGGCACAACCACCTGTGCGTACGCACAAAAGCCACAAAACCATGTGTGCATACGCACGACAACCTGTGTGTACACACAAGAAGAAAATAAGCATGTGTGCGGACGCACACACCTATGCGTCCGCATACGTCCCAGTGCGTGACTTATTTATTGCAAATCGCTGGGGGCGATTTTTGGGTCTCCAGGGCCCAATTTTGGGGCTTTCTAAAGCTGATTGACTGCTATATGAAGGAAGGCCTCACTCCATGTGAAGAGGGGAGATATTAGGGTTAGATTAGCATTATGTAGGTTGCTCTCTAGAGAGAGAAGCTCCCCCCTCTCTCTAGAATTAGGGTTCTTTAGTTTAATTTCTTGTAATTTCTACTTTTAATTCTTGTTTCTATTTACTTTTCCTTGTCATTTATTGTTATTACCTCTTTGCTCTTCTTCACTTCTCTTATTATTTCCTTTATTTTGTTATTTTCATGTTATGAACACTTTTGTTATTTTAATTCCAATTAATGCAAATTTATGTTTCCATGTCATGTATTGCTTCCTTTAGTTGTTATTGCTATTTTCTTGCTTTGGTAGCTTTAGAATTTATTTTAATGCATTTTAATATTATTTTATTTTCATGCACACCAAGTGTTTGATAAAATGCTTGGCTTAGTTTTTACATAGCTTTTTCTTCACTCTTGGCTTGGGATTATTGACTTTGGTGTTTCTTGAGTCATTGATGTCCATTCTTGTTTGATATATTAGAGTGAGTTAGTTGATTTGGTTTCCCTTGACTCTATGTGACCCTTTAGTGTTGACATAGGACTTAGGAATTGAAATTAACTATGCCTATTTGACTTATCTTTGATGTAAGGTTGACTAAGTAGTATTAACTCTTCATAATCATCATATGTTTGTGGTTAATGGCTAGGATAGGTAGCCTTAGTCCTCAATTACTTGCTGGTGCACGAAATCGTGACTGTTCATTCCTTGGTAACGGCGCCAAAAAGTTGGTACGCACGTTCATAATCTTAGTTCTTTTTCACAACTTTGCACAACAAACCAGCAAGTGCACTGGGTCGTCCAAGTAATAAACCTTACGTGAGTAAGGGTCAATCCCATGGAGATTGTCGGCTTGAAGCAAGCTATGTTTATCTTGCAAATCTCAGTCAGACAGATTCAAATGGTTATGGGATTTAAGATAATTAAAATATAAATAAAATAGGATAGAGATACTTATGCAATTCATTGGTGAGAGTTTCAGATAAGCGTATGGAGATGCTTTTGTTCCTTCTGAACCTGTGCTTTCCTACTGCTTTCATCCAATCACTCATACTCCTTTCCATGGCAAGCTGTATGTTGGGCATCACCGTTGTCAATGGCTACATCCCATCCTCTCAGTGAAAATGGTCCAAATACACTGTCACCACATGGCTAATCATCTGTCGGTTCTCGATCTTGTTGCAATAGGATCCAGTGATCCTTTTGCGTTTGTCACTACGCCCAACACTCGCGAGTTTGAAGCTCGTCACAGTCATTCCTTCCCAGATCCTACTCGGAATACCACAAACAAGGTTTAGACTTTCCGGATCTCAAGAATAGCCGCCAATAATTCTAGCCTATACCACGAAGACTCTGATCGTGAACCAGGAGGCTAAGATATATGCATTCAAGCTTGATTTCATGTAGAACGGAAGTGTTTGTCAGGCACGCGTTCATAAGTGAGAATGGTGATGAGTGTCACATAATCATCACATTCATCATGTTCTTGTGTCCGAATGAATATCTTAGAATAAGAATAAGCTTGAATTGAATTGAAAAACAATAGTACTTTGCATTAATTCATGAGGAACAACAGAGCTCCACACCTTAATCTATGGTGTGTAGAAACTCTACCGTTGAAAATACATAAGTGATGGAGGTCAAGGCATGGCCGAATGGCCAGCCCCCTAAACATGATCTCTGAACATAAAATTAGTCAAATACCAACCAAAGATGTGAAATAAATCACTAAAACTAGTTTTTATAGTAAACTAGTAGCTAGGGTTACATAAGATAAGTAAATGATGTAGAAATCCACTTCCGGGCCCACTTGGTGTGTGCTTGGGCTGAGCATTGAGCTTTCATGTGTAGAGACTCTTTTTGGAGTTAAACGCCAGGTTGTAGCCTGTTTCTGGCGTTTAACTCTTATTTGCAACCTGTTTCTGGCGTTTAACTCCAGAATAGGGCAAGGAGTTAACGTTTGAACGCCAGTTTGCATCGTCAAAACTCGTGCAAAGTATGGACTATTTTATATTGTTGGAAAGCCCTAGATGTCTACTTTCCAAAGCAATTAAGAGCGCGCCAATTGGATTTAGCTCCAAAAAATCCACTTCGAGTGCAGGGAAGTCAGAATCCAACAGCATCTGCAGTCCTTCTTCAGCCTTTGAATCAGATTTTTGCTCAAGTCCCTCAATTTCGGCCAGAAATTACCTGAAATCACAGAAAAACACACAAACTCATAGTGAAGTCTAGAAATGTGAATTTCATTTAAAAACTAATAAAAATATACTAAAAAGTAACTAAATCATACTAAAAACTATGTAAAAACAATGCCAAAAAGCGTATAAATTATCCGCTCATCACTTGCCAAGAGGTTTCTTGTTTTTGAAGTTTTATTGCTTTGACTTTTACCTGCTTTCATTTAATTTCTTGCACGTTAAGTTACTTTCTTGCCATTTCTTTTCCTTGCATGTTTACTCTATTGCTTTGATGTTTAATTCCTCGCATGTTTAGTTTTCACACCCTTGGTTGAGAAATTGGGTGTCTATGTGGAATTGAGTTGTGGATGTCCATTCCGCGTTGTGTGAGAATTGTTAATTGGTTTGGTTTCCATTGACGCTAGTCTTTCACTAAGTAATTAGTGAGTTGACTAGGACTTATGGATTGAAATCAATTACACCCTTTGACTAATTCTTAAGGAGGATTGACTAGTTTGGATTGCTTCCACATAATTGCCACGTTTGTGGTTGGTGCACGAAATTGTGATGTCCAGGATCGAACAATCCCTGGCAACGTGAGCAACTTAGTACGCGCAATCGTAATTACACTTTGATTATGTAAAATTCATGGCTCTTTCTTTCCCTGGCAATGGCGCCAAGAACATGGTGCCAATACCATGGTTCACAACTTCGATACAACTAACCAGCAAGTGCACTGGGTCGTCCAAGTAATACCTTACGTGAGTAAGGGTCGAATCCCACGGAGATTGTTGGTATGAAGCAAGCTATGGTCACCTTGCAAATCTCAGTCAGGCAGATATAAAATAGTAATGAGGTTTTCGAAATTTATTAATAGAATAGGGATAGAAATACTTATGTAATTCATTGGTGAGAATTTCAGATAAGCGAATGGAGATGCTTTCGTTCATCTGAACCTCTGCTTTCCTGCTATCTTCATCCAATCAGTCTTACTCCTTTCCATGGCTGGCTTTATGCAAGGGCATCACCGTTGTCAGTGGCTACATCCCCTCCTCTCAGTGAAAAATATGCTCACATGCTCTGTCACAGCACGGCTAATCATCTGTCGGTTCTCGATCATGCTGGAATAGGATTCACCCTCCTTTTGCGTCTGTCACTAACGCCCAACAATCGCGAGTTTGAAGCTCGTCACAGTCATTCAATCATTGAATCCTACTCGGAATACCACAGACAAGGTTTAGACTTTCCGGATTCTCTTGAATGCCGCCATCATTCTAGCTTACGCCACGAAGATTCTGATTAAGAGATCTAAGAGATATTCATTCTAGCTTATTTCATGTAGAACGGAAGTGTTTGTCAGGCACGTGTTCATAGGGGAGAATGGTGATGAGCGTCACACATAATCATCACCTTCATCACGTTCTTGGGTGCGAATGGATATCTTAGAAGCGAAATAAGATGAATTGAATAGAAAATAGTAGTACTTTGCATTAATCTTTGAAGAACAGCAGAGCTCCACACCTTAATCTATGGAGTGTAGAAACTCTACCGTTAAAAATACATAAGTGAAAGTCCAGGCATGGCCGAGAGGCCAGCCCTCAATTGTGATCTAAGATAGCATGCGTTCAAAGATACCTAATACAATAGTAAAAGGTCCTATTTATAATAAACTAGTCACTAGGGTTTACAGAAATAAGTAATTGATGCATAAATCCACTTCCGAGGCCCACTTGGTGTGTGATTGGGCTGAGCTTGAGTGTTGCACGTGTAGAGGTCCTTCTTGGAGTTGAACGCCAGTATTTGTGCCAGTTTGGGCGTTCAGCTCTGGTTTTGGCTCCTTTTCTGGCGCTGGACGCCAGATTTGGGTAGAAAGCTGGTGTTGAACGCCAGTTTACGTCGTCTATTCTTGGCCAAAGTATGGACTATTATACATTTCTGGAAAGCCCTGGATGTCTACTTTATAACTCAATTAAAAGCGCGCCATTTCGAGTTTTGTAGCTCCAGAAAATCCACTTTGAGTGCTGGGAGGTCAGAATCCAACAGCATCAGCAGTCCTTCTTCAACCTCTGAATCTGATTTTTGCTCAAGTCCCTCAATTTCAGCCAGAAAATATCTGAAATCACAGAAAAACACACAAACTCATAGTAAAGTCCAGAAATGTGAATTTAACATAAAAACTAATGAAAACATCCCAAAAAGTAACTAGATCCTACTAAAAATATACTAAAAACAATGTCAAAAAGCGTATAAATTATCCGCTCATCACAACACCAAACTTAAATTGTTGCTTGTCCCCAAGCAACTGAAAATCAAATAGGATAAAAAGAAGAGAATATACTATAAATTCCAAACTATCAATGAAACATAGCTGCAATCATATGAGCGGGACTTATAGCTTTTTGCCTCTTGAATAGTTTTGGCATCTCACTTTATCCATTGAGGTTCAGAATGATTGGCATCTATAGGAACTCAGAGTTCAGATAGTGTTATTGACTCTCCTAGTTTAGTATGATGATTCTTGAACACAGCTATTTTATGAGTCTTGGCCGTGGCCCTAAGCACTTTGTTTTCCAGTATTACCACCGGATACATAAATGCCACAGACACATAATTGGGTGAACCTTTTCAGATTGTGACTCAGCTTTGCTAAAGTCCCCAATTAGAGGTGTCCAGGGTTCTTAAGCACACTCTTTTTTTGCTTTGGACCTTGACTTTAACCGCTCAGTCTCAAGTTTTCACTTGACACCTACACGCCACAAGCACATGGTTAGGGACAGCTTGGTTTAGCCGCTTAGACCAGGATTTTTTTCCTTTTAGGCCCTCCTATCCACTGATGCTCAAAGCCTTGGGATCCTTTTTATTTGCCCTTGCCTTTTGGTTTTAAGGGTTATTGGCTTTTTGCTCTTGCCTCTTGGTTTTAAGAGCTTTTGGCTTTTTCTGCTTGCTTTTTCTTTTTCTTTCTATTATTTTTTTTTTTGCCTATTTTTTTTTTCTGCAAGCATATGTTCTTTGCTGCTTTTTCTTGCTTCAAGAATCATTTTTATGATTTTTCAGATTATCAAATAACATGTCTCCTAGTCATCATTCTTTCAAGAGCCAACATATTTAACATTCTTAAACAACAACTTCAAAAGACATATGCACTGTTTAAGCATACATTCAGAAAACAAGAAGCATTGTCACCACATCAATATAATTAAACTAAGTTCAAGGATAAATTCGAAACTCATGTACTTCTTGTTCTTTTGAATTAAAGCATTTTTCATTTAAGAAAGGTGATGGATTCATAGGACATTCATAACTTTTAAGACATAGTTACTAACTACTAATGATCATGTAATGAAGACACAAACACAGATAAGCACATAACATAGAAAACGAAAAACAGAAGAAATAAGAACAAGGAATGAATCCACCTTAGTGATGGTGGCGTTCCCTTCTGGAGGAACGAATGATGTCCTTGAGCTCTTCTATGTCTCTTCCTTGTCTTTGTTGCTCCTCCCTCATTGCTTTTTGATCTTCTCTTATTTCATGAAGGATGATGGAGTGCTCTTGATGTTCCACCCTTAATTGTCCCCTGTTGGAACTTAATTCTCCTAGGGAGGTGTTGATTTGCTCCTAATATTTATGTGGAGGGAAGTGCATCCCCTGAGGTATCTCAGGGATTTCTTAATTTGCAGCCACATGTTCTACCACTGAGCTATAAACCCTTGAGATGAATCTTTCCATCTCCCATGACTCGGAGGTGGAAGCCTTTGTCTTCCCTTCCCCACTTTTAGAGGTTTAGGTGCCATCAATGGTAATGGAAAAACAAAAAAGCTTATGCTTTTACCACACCAAACTTAGAATGTTGCTCGCCCTCGAGCAAAAGAAGAAGGAATAGAAGAAGAAGAAGATATGGAGGAGATGGAGGGATGTGTGTATGGATGTGAGTGGTGGATGGAAAACAGAAGGGATGGTCATGAATGGAGAGATAGAGGGTGAGGTGGGTGGGGATCCTGTGAGATTCACAGATCCTGAGATGATCCTGTGGGTCCACAGATCCTGAGATGATCCTGTGGGGTCCACAGATCTTGAGGTGTCAAGGCATTTACATCCCTGCACCAATTTAGACATGCAAAATGCCCTTGCACACAACTCTGGGCGTTCAGCGCCAGGTTGGTGCCCATTTTGGGCGTTCAACGCCCATTTGTTGCCATTTCTGGCGTTGAACGCCA
Organism: Arachis hypogaea; assembly: GCF_003086295.3. Taxonomy (NCBI): domain Eukaryota; kingdom Viridiplantae; phylum Streptophyta; class Magnoliopsida; order Fabales; family Fabaceae; genus Arachis; species Arachis hypogaea. The sequence goes on along the minus strand of NC_092049.1, from coordinate 78,031,254 downwards.
GAACCATGCTTGTTCTGGGCGTTCAGCGCCAGGATGTTGCGCATTTTGGGCGTTCAGCGCCAGAATCATGCTCTGTTCTGGCGTTGAACGCCAGGCAGATGCTTCCTCCAGGGTGTGATTTTTCTTCTGCTGTTTTTGATTCCGTTTTCAATTTTTATATTTATTTTGTGACTCCACATGATCATGAACCTATAAAGACATATAACTAAGAAAAATATAGTTAGATAAAAATTGGGTTGCCTCCCAACAAGCGCTTCTTTAATGTCAGTAGCTTGACAGTGGGCTCTCATGGAGCCTCACAGATGTGCAGAGTTTTGTTGAGACTCTCCAACACCAAACTTAGAGTTTGGATATGGGAGTTCAACACCAAACTTAGAGTTTGGTTGTGGCCTCCCAACACCAAACTTAGAGTTTGACTGTGGGGGCTTTGTTTGACTCTGCTTTGGGAGAAGCTTTTCATGCTTCCTCTCCATGGTTGCAGAGAGAGATCCTTGAGTTTTAAACACAAGGGAGTCCTCATTCATTTGGAGGACTAATTCTCCTCTGTCAACATCAATCACAGCTCTTCCTGTGGCCAGAAAAGGTCTTCCTAGGATAATGGATTCATCCTCTTCCTTTCCAGTATCCAGGACTATGAAATCAGCAGGGATGTAAAGGCCCTCAACCTTTACTAACACATCCTCTACTTGTCCATAAGCCTGTTTTCTTGAATTGTCTGCCATCTCTAATGAGATTTTAGCAGCTTGCACCCCAGAGATTCCTAGTTTCTCTATTACAGAGAGGGGCATGAGGTTTATTCCTGAACCAAGGTCACACAGAGCCTTAAAGATCATGGTGCCCATGGTACAAGGTATTATGAACTTTTCAGGATCCTGTTTCTTCTGAGGCAATGTCAGTTGATCCAGATCACTTAGTTCATTGATGAACAAGGGAGGTTCAACTTCCCAAGTATCAATGCCAAATAATTTGGCATTTAGCTTCATGATTGCACCAAGAAACTTGGCAGTTTGCTCTTCAGTAACATCCTCATTCTCTTCAGAAGAGGAATATTCATCAGAGCTCATGAAGGTCATAAGGAGGTTCAATGGAATTTCTATGGTCTCTAGATGAGTCTCAGATTCCTTTGGTTCCTCAGAGGGAAGCTCCTTATTGGTCACTGGACGTCCCAGGAGGTCTTCCTCCTTGGGATTCACGTCCTCCTCTCCCTCATTGGGTTTGGCCATTTTGCTTATGTCAATGGCCTTGCACTCTCCTTTTGGATTCTCTTCTGTATTGCTTGGGAGAGTACTGGGAGGGATTTCAGTGATCCTTTTACTCAGCTGGCCCACTTGTGCTTCCAAATTTCTAATGGAAGACCTTGTTTCATTCATGAAACTCACAGTGGCCTTGGACAGATCAGAAACTAAGTTTGTTAAATTAGAAGTATTTTGTTCAGAGTTCTCTGTCTGTTGCTGAGTGGATGATGGATAAGGTTTATTATTGTTGAACCTGTTTCTTCCACCATTATTAAAGCCTTGTTGAGGCTTTTGATCCTTCCATGAGAAATTTGGATGATTTCTCCATGATGAGTTATAGGTGTTTCCATAAGGTTCACCTAAGTAATTTACCTCTGCTATTGCAGGGTTCTCAGGATCATAAGCTTCTTCTTCACAAGAAGCCTCTTGAGTACTGTTGGATGCAGCTTGCATTCCATTCAGACTCTGAGAAATCATATTGACTTGCTGAGTCAATATTTTATTCTTAGCAAATATGGCATTCAGAGTATCAACTTCAAGAACTCCCTTCTTCATAGGCGTCCCATTATTCACAGGATTCCTCTCAGAAGTGTACATGAACTGGTTATTAGCGACCATGTCAATGAGTTCTTGAGCTTCTGCAGGCGTTTTCTTTAGGTGAATGGATCCACCTGCAGAAGTGTCCAGTGACATCTTTGATAGCTCAGATAAACCATCATAGAATATGTCCAGGATGGTCCATTCTGAAAGCATGTCAGAAGGACACTTTTTGGTCAACTATTTGTATCTTTTCCAAGCTTCATAGAGGGATTCACCTTCTTTCTGTTTGAAAGTTTGAACATCCACTCTAAGCTTGCTCAGCTTTTGAGGAGGAAAGTACTTGGCTAAGAAAGCCGTGACCAGCTTATCCCAAGAGTTCAGGCTATCTTTAGGTTGAGAGTCCAACCAGATTCTAGCTCTGTCTCTTACAGCAAAAGGGAAAAGCATGAGCCTGTAGACTTCAGGATCTACTCCATTAGTCTTAACAGTATCACATATCTGCAAGAATTCAGTTAAGAACTGAAAAGGATCTTCAGATGGAAGTCTATGAAACTTGCAGTTCTGCTGCATCAGAGAAACTAATTGAGGTTTCAGCTCAAAGTTGTTTGCTCCAATGGCAGGAATGGAGATGCTTCTTCCATGTAAATTGGAATTAGGTGCAGTAAAGTCACCAAGCATCCTCCTTGCATTATTATTATTTTCGGCTGCCATCTCCTCTTCCTGTTCGAAAATTTCTGAAAGGTTATCTCTGGATTGTTGTATTTTAGCTTCTCTTATTTTTCTTTTTAGAGTCCTTTCAGGTTCTGGATCTGCTTCCACAAGAATGTTCTTATCCTTGCTCCTGCTCATATGACAAAGAAGAGGGCACAGAGAAATAATAATAATAATAGAGATCCTTTATACCTTAGTATAGGGATCCCTGTGTGAGTAGAAGAAGAGGGGGAGACAAAGAATGTAATATAATGGAAGAAACACAACTGTGAAGATGGCAAAGATGTGAGATGAGATGTTAGTAGATGAATAAATAAATAGAATAAGATGAGAGAGAAGGAATTTTCGAAATTAGTTTTTGAAAAAGAGTTAGTGATTTTTTGAGAATAGTTTTTGAAAAAGGTTAGTAAAAATGTTTTTTTTTCGAAAATTAAAATAAAAAAATTAGGATAATTAGTTAATTAAAAAGAAATTTTGAAAAAGAGGGAAGATATTTTCGAAAATTAGAGAGAGAGAGTTAGTTAGGTAGTTTTGAAAAAGATAAGAAACAAACAAAAAGTTAGTTAGTTAGTTGAAACAAATTTTGAAAAGATAAGAAGTTAGGAAGTTAGAAAAGATATTTTGAAATCAAATTTTTGAAAAAGATAAGATAAGAAGATATTTTTGAAAAGATATGATTGAAATTAGTTTTGAAAAAGATTTGATTTTTAAAATCACAATTAATGACTTGATTCACAAGAAATCACAAGATATGATTCTAGAACTCAAAGTTTGAATCTTTCTTAACAAGTAAGTAACAAACTTGAAATTTTTGAATCAAAACATTAATTGCTATTGTTATTTTCGAAAATTTAGTATAAAAATAAGAAAAAGATTTTTGAAAATTATTTTTGGAATTTTCGAAAATAACTAAGAATTTTGAAAAAAATTTGATTTTTGAAAAAGATTTTGAAAAAGATAAGATTTTCAAATTGAAAATTTGATTTGACTCATAAGATTTTAAAAATTTTGAAAAAGTCAATTCAAATTTTCGAATTCGATAAGGAGAAAAAGGGAAAGATATATTTTTTTTTTATTTTTTATGATGAGAGAGAAAAACAACAAAAAGACTCAATGCATGAAAATTTTGAATCAAAACAATGAATGCATGTATGAATGATATGAATGTCAAGATGAACACCAAGAACACTTTGAATGTCAAGATGAACATCAAGAACATATTTTTGAAAAATTTTTAATGCAAAGAAAACATGTAAGACACCAAACTTAGAAATCTTTCATGTTTAGACTCTAACAAACGAAAAATGCACATGAGAAACAACTAAAGATGCAAAACAAGAAAACATCAAGATCAAACAAGAAGACTTACCAAGAACAACATGGAGATCATGAAGAACACTATGAATGCATGATATTTTCGAAAAATGCAAGATGCATATGCAATTGACACCAAACTTATGATATGACTCAAGACTCAAACAAGAAACAGAAAAATATTTTTGATTTTTATGATTTTCTAATTTTTTTGTATTTTTTTCGAAAATTAATTGAAAAAGAAAAAAATAAGGATTCCAAAATTTTTAACATGAATTCCAGGAATCCTGCATTCTTAGTCTAAAGCTTCAGTCCAGGAATTAGACATGGCTCACTAGCCAGCCAAGCTTTCAATGAAAGCTCCGGTCCAAAACACTAGACATGGCCAATGGCCAGCCAAGCTTCAGCATGTAATTCAGACGTGACACGCCTGACATACTCATTCCCAAAGGAATTAGACATGGCTTTACAGCCAGCCAGGCTTCACATGCTTCATGAAACACTAGAATTCATTCTTTAAAAATTTTGAATAAAAAATTTTTGAAAACATTTTTATATTATTTTCGAAAACAGATGAGAAAATTTTAGAAATATTTTCGAAAAAATTTTTGAAAATAAAATAAAAAGAAAATTACCTAATCTGAGCAACAAGATGAACCGTCAGTTGTCCAAACTCGAACAATCCCCGGCAACGGCGCCAAAAAAAACTTGGTGCACGAAATTGTGATGTCCAGGATCGAACAATCCCTGGCAACGTGAGCAACTTGGTACGCGCAATCGTAATTACACTTTGATTATGTAAAATTCATGGCTCTTTCTTTCCCTGGCAATGGCGCCAAGAACATGGTGCCAATACCATGGTTCACAACTTCGATACAACTAACCAGCAAGTGCACTGGGTCGTCCAAGTAATACCTTACGTGAGTAAGGGTCGAATCCCACGGAGATTGTTGGTATGAAGCAAGCTATGGTCACCTTGAAAATCTCAGTCAGGCAGATATAAAATAGTAATGAGGTTTTCGAAATTAATAGAATAGGGATAGAAATACTTATGTAATTCATTGGTGAGAATTTCAGATAAGCGAATGGAGATGCTTTCGTTCCTCTGAACCTCTGCTTTCCTGCTATCTTCATCCAATCAGTCTTACTCCTTTCCATGGCTGGCTTTATGCAAGGGCATCACCGTTGTCAGTGGCTACATCCCCTCCTCTCAGTGAAAAATATGCTCACATGCTCTGTCACAGCACGGCTAATCATCTGTCGGTTCTCGATCATGCTGGAATAGGATTCACCCTCCTTTTGCATCTGTCACTAACGCCCAACAATCGCGAGTTTGAAGCTCGTCACAGTCATTCAATCATTGAATCCTACTCGGAATACCACAGACAAGGTTTAGACTTTCCGGATTCTCTTGAATGCCGCCATCATTCTAGCTTACGCCACGAAAATTCTGATTAAGAGATCTAAGAGATATTCATTCTAGCTTATTTCATGTAGAACGGAAGTGTTTGTCAGGCACGTGTTCATAGGGGAGAATGGTGATGAGCGTCACATATAATCATCACCTTCATCACGTTCTTGGGTGCGAATGGATATCTTAGAAGCGAAATAAGATGAATTGAATAGAAAACAGTAGTACTTTGCATTAATCTTTGAGGAACAGCAGAGCTCCACACCTTAATCTATGGAGTGTAGAAACTCTACCGTTAAAAATACATAAGTGAAAGTCCAGGCAAGGCCGAGAGGCCAGCCCTCAATTGTGATCTAAGATAGCATGCGTTCAAAGATACCTAATACAATAGTAAAAGGTCCTATTTATAATAAACTAGTCACTAGGATTTACAGAAATAAGTAATTGATGCATAAATCCACATTCGGGGCCCACTTGGTGTGTGTTTGGGCTGAGCTTGAGTGTTGCACGTGTAGAGGTCCTTCTTGGAGTTGAACGCCAGTATTTGTGCCAGTTTGGGCGTTCAGCTCTGGTTTTGGCTCCTTTTCTAGCGCTGGACGCCAGATTTGGGTAGAAAGCTGGTGTTGAACGCCAGTTTATGTCGTCTATTCTTGGCCAAAGTATGCACTATTATACATTTCTGGAAAGCCCTGGATGTCTACTTCCCAACGCAATTGGAAGCGCGCCATTTCGAGTTTTGTAGCTCCGGAAAATCCACATTGAGTGCAGGGAGGTCAGAATCCAACAGCATTAGCAGTCCTTCTTCAACCTCTGAATCTGATTTTTGCTCAAGTCCCTCAATTTCAGCCAGAAAATATCTGAAATCACAGAAAAACACACAAACTCATAGTAACGTCCAGAAATGTGAATTTAACATAAAAACTAATGAAAACATCCCTAAAAGTAACTAGATCCTACTAAAAATATACTAAAAACAATGTCAAAAAGCGTATAAATTATCCGCTCATTAGTGGTCCACAACTAGGATAGGTGATGCCAGGGCATTTTGGCCAGTTTCACTGACCTTTTCTTTACTGTTTTTAGGGTAGTTTCATGCATTTTCTTAGGAAATAAGCTAGTTTTGGGTAGATATTCACTTACATCTTGATTCAAGCATACATTGTGCACTTTACATGATTTCATGAGGATTTTGCATGAATTTAAGGACAAATTGGATGTTGCATTTCCCATGACTTGGACTAGAACTTTGATGCACTTTATTGCTTGATTTCAGGACAAAGGAAGCAAAGAAGAACCACATTAGTGGCTACGTTAGTTACACTAACGTTAACACTAACGTGGAATGGGAGTAACTTGCAAAGTTAAAGAGAAAAGTGATTGCCAATAATGCTCTCAAAGTCATCATTGCGCACGTTAAGAGTCACATTAACTAAGTTAACGTGAACTCTAACGTGGAAGAAGGGAAATGGAGCCAACGTTAGTGACACTTAACATTATCACTAACGTTGGACCAAGCTCATGAGTGGCCACGTTAGTCACCACGTTAACTTAGTTAACGTGGCCTCTAACGTTAAGAAGAAAGGGGGGAAGCCAACGTTAGTGATATTCAACATTATCACTAACGTTGGCCAAGTCACACTAGGCCACATTAACTCCCACGTTAACCTAGTTAACGTGGAAGCTAACGTGAGGAACAAGGTGGTCGACAACGTTAGTGACACTAAACATTATCACTAACGTTGGAAGGAACCCACACAAACCCCAATGAGCCACGTTAACTCCCACGTTAACTTAGTTAACGTGAAAGTTAACGTGAAGAAGGGAGGTAACGCCAACGTTAGTGACACCCAACATTGTCACTAACGTTGGAAGGAGCCCACACATGCCACCATGAGCCATGTTAACTTCCACGTTAACTTAGTTAACGTGGAAGCTAACGTGGATAAGGGAATGTTGAGCCAACGTTAGTGACACTCAACTTTGTCACTAACGTTGGAGATGGCTAGCAAGGCCACGTTAGAAGCCACATTAACCTAGTTAACGTGGACTCTAACGTGGGAGCTAAGGGGCACATTGGAACGTTAGTGACAATGTTAAGTGTCACTAACGTTCTCGAAGGTTGGCACGCCTACGTTAAAAGAGCCACGTTAACTAAGTTAACGTGGACTCTAACGTAGGGAAGGGGGAGGCTTCTCAACGTTATTAGGAAAGTTGAGTCCCAATAACGTGCGCGAAGGACAAAGAGGCAACGTTAGTGGCAACGTTTGTGCCACTAACGTTGAGGTTAACGTGGCTCTTACTTGGGTAAGGAACGTTAGTGAAAAAGTTGAATGTCACTAACGTTCTCGAACCCATATTTTCACTGAACGTTAACACCACTAACGTCCTGAGCTAAAGTCTCTGCCCACTTCACACTTTCTCTCTGCAAGTAAAGCCAAGCCCAATGAAGAAGATAACTGCTTCAAACTCAAGATCCAAAGGCCCAGACCCAAGACTTGAAGAACCAACTAGAAGAGTAGAAGAGTAGTATATATAGGAGTAACTTTGAATTAATTTGGGAGTTGGAAAATATAGGGAGCCTCTGGGCATAGAATTACTCTATGTATTTACTTTCTCTACACTTCTAGTTTTCATCATGTATTCTCCATCTTTGTTTTTATTTTCCAGAGCTATGAACAACTAAACCCCATTCATTGGGTTAGGGAGCTCTGTTGTAATTTGATGGATCAATACTAGTTTTCATTATTCTTCTTCTATCTTTTCTCTTGATTTTACTTGAAAGCTTTCGATCTTCATCCAATTGGGTAGTTATCTTGGAAAAGAAGCTATTCATACTTGGATCTCTTCTGAACCTTGAAAGAGGAATGAACAGATCAAGCAAGAAATGCTTTCTCATGCTGGACCAAATTGGGTTTGGATGGATATGTGACTATAATCTTCTTAACACTTGATTTGGGAAATACATGTGGTATAATCAGTGACCATACTTCATCTCTTCTCATGAGCAATTGACCAAGGAATTGGCTATTGATCAAGATTTGAGAGATTGAATTACAAGAAATTGTAATTCAATCATTTAAGATTGCCAAGGAGATCAATGAGTGCATTGATTGAGGAAGAGATGAAAATGAAATTGATCCGGAGAATGCAACATCTCCTAAGCCCAATGAACTCCCCATTTCTGATCTTACCCATTCTCTTTAATTTCTGTTATTTACTCTTATGAGCAATTCCCCCATTCCCATTTACAATTCTGCAATTTACTTCAGTAATTTACTTTCAGTTCTTTAATTCTAGCATTTACTTTTTCTGTCATTTACATTCCCGCCATTTTATTTTCTGCAATTCTAAACTCAAATCCTGGATTCGCTCAACTAGAATATTCCTCTAATTAAAGTTGCTTGATCAATCAATCCTTGTGGGATTCGACCTCACTCTATTGTGAGTTTTTACTTGACGACAAATTCGGTACACTTGCCGAAGGAAATTTGTTAAGAGACAAGTTTTTCGTGCATCAAGTTTATGGCGCCGTTGCCGGGGATTGATTGTGCATCAACAATGATTAGATTGGAGGATAACTAGATTGAGCATTGTATTTTTGTTTGATTTAATTTTCTGTTTGAGTCATTTACTTCCTGTTTTAGTTAATTTCTTCCCTTCCCCATACTTTTTCTTTGTTATTTACTATTCATCTCACTAACCCACTAACTGTTTGATATATTGCATCACTCACACTAAAAGTAATTCTGACAGATATACTTTCTGCACCTATTCTCTTTGCTTGTACTTGTTGGTTGTATGACAGGGAGAAGAAGCGGGGCTTCAACTTCCTTTGATTCTGAATCTGAGAGAACCTTCCTTAGACTAAGGAGGGAGGCAAGAGAAAAATGTGTAGTTGGTGCTGAAGAAGAGGAGGAACACTTTGAGGAATACTTTGAACCAAACATGGAAGAAAACATGGAAAACCATCATGAAGAAGAGGCTCACAACCATGGCAGAAGAGGTCGAGCAAATCATGCTGGGGAGGATAGAAGAGTTTTAGGCTCTTACATCAATCCAAACCCAGGAAACTGTGGAAGTAGAATTCAAAAGCCAACCATCCATGCCAACAATTTTGAACTAAAACCACAGCTCATCACCCTTGTTCAGAACAACTGTTCGTTCGGAGGAAGTGTCCAAGAGGACCCCAATCAACATCTAACCACCTTCCTGAGAATATGTGACACAGTGAAGTCTAATGGTGTTCATCCTGACGCCTATAAACTGCTCTTATTTCCATTCTCACTCAAAGATAAGGCGGCCAAGTGGCTGGAGTCTTTCCCAAGGGAGAGCTTGACAACTTGGAAAGATGTGGTGAACAAATTCTTAGCAAGATTTTACCCTCCTCAACGAATCAATAGGCTGAGAGCTGAGGTCCAAACTTTCAGGCAACAAGATGGTGAGACTCTATATGAAGCATGGGAGAGGTTTAAAGACCTAACAAGGAGGTGCCCACCCGATATGTTCAATGAATGGGTGCAGCTGCAAATTTTCTATGAAGGGCTCTCTTATGAGTCAAAGAAGGCCGTAGACCATTCATCCGGAGGATCTTTGAACAAGAAGAAGACTATTGAGGAGGCCATAGATGTCATTGAAACAGTAGCAGAGAACGACTACTTCTATGCTTCCGAAAGAGGGAACACAAGAGGAGTAATGGAGCTAAATAATGTAGATGCTCTGCTGGCCCAAAACAAGCTCATTACCCAGCAGCTGGCTGACCTCACCAAGAAGATGGAGAGGAACCAAGTAGCAGCAATCTCTACTTCATCAACAACCCAAGAAGGAGTGAATGAAGAAGCAGATGGTAGTCAGGAGCAAGCCAACTACATTGGGAATTTACCTAGGCAAAACCATGATCCATACTCCAAGACCTACAACCCTGGATGGAGAAATCACCCAAACTTTGGGTGGGGAAATCAACAAGACCAAAGCCTTGATCAAAGACGCCCAAATCCAAACAATGCAGCCACCCAACACTTCACATTTAGACCATATCAACACCCCCATAACAACACCTCTCCACATTCATATCAAGGCCAGAATAACCCTCCTCAGCCGGACCTATCATCATTTGATGAAAGAATCTCAAGGATTGAGAATCTACTTGAAGGCATAAGCAAGGAGATTCAAGACAACAAGGTGTTCAAGGAGGAAGTGTGAGCCAGTTTGAAGAACCAGGGAGACACAATCAAGAGGTTGGAATCTCAAGTGGGGTATCTCTCTGAGCAAATTTCCAAACCCACAGATGGATTCCCAAGTGACACAGAGAAGAATTCGAGAGGTGAAAAAAAGAAAGTAAGATGGGAAGATTGCAAGATGGTCACTATAAGTGATAAGGAGACTGAGGACAGGCCAAGCAAGCTGTCAGAACAACCTGAAGATACCTCAGTAGAGGAGGGGAAAAAAGATTACCAAGAACTAGAAATATCAAAACAGGAGCTGCTGAGACTCTATGCACCTTTTCCCCAACTGCTCAATGGTGCTGTGGAGAAGAGAATATACTCAAGATTTCTTGACTTGTTTGCATCTTTGCATGTGAACATACCGTTCATCAAGACTATCCAACAAATGCCTGCATACATCAAGTATATGAAGGAGCTGCTTCCCAGGAAAAGCTCACTCAAGGGAGGCCAAACTATAGTAATGAACAAGGAGTGCAGTGCCCTCATTCAACCGCAGTTGCCTACAAAAAGAAAAGATCCAGGGAGTTTTCATGTCCCCTGTGCCATAGGGGAAACAATGTTTGATAGAGCACTCTGCGATTTGGGAGCAAGCATCAACTTAATGCCCTTGTCCCTGGTGAAGAGGCTGCAGATCAATGAGATATTGCCCACAGATGTAGTCATCAAGCTGGCTGACAAAACTCAAAAACAAGCAATAGGGGTGGTGGAAAATGTATTGTTAAAGGTGGGGAAATACTTTCTTCCCACAGACTTTGTCATCTTGGACATGGAAGAGAGTCACACTCACCCAATCATATTGGGAAGATCATTCCTAGCTACAGCCAGAGCACTCATAGATGTGGAGCTAGGGGAGCTAATATTGAGGATCCATGATGAACGACTCAGCTTTAATGTCTTCAAACTCTCACAAGAAGCAGACCAAGAAAACAAAGAACCAAGCAATGATCATAATGAGATGTTGATAGAGGAAACAAGCACTGAAGCACAACCAACACATCTGAGAACCCCACTGAATGATGAACAAGGCAAACAGCAATTGTCACAGCTCAAGGAGAAGCTGGAGGAACCTAAACCACCAGAGGCATGTGAACACAACAACAAAATTCCCTTAGAAGAAGGAGTCGCCAAGAGCAAGGCAGCATCAAAAGGGACAAAGAAGAAGGTACCAAGGGGGTGGAGGAACAAGAAGATCCCTACGGAAGACTTCTCTCCAGGAGATAAAGTGATCTCAGCTTACTTCCCAGATATCCCCCCTAATCTCCCCACTGTACCATCTCAGTTACCTAAGGTCTTCACTATCAACAGAGTTCTCTCCTTGGAACATGTAGAGATCATTGATACAACCAATGGATATAAGTCCAAGGCAAGAGGGGAGGACTTGAAGCATTATCAACCTCCCTGATGAAGGAGAAACGTCAAGCTAGTGACGCTAAAGAAGCGCTTCATGGGAGGCAACCCATGTTTTATTAGCTTTTACTAGTGAATAAGTCAATATTCATGAATTCCAACCCCAACTTGGTGAAGTCCTTATATTGCAGTATATAGTGAAGAACAAGTTTGGTGTTCAAAGCGTGCCAAGAAAGCATGAATGCAACAGAAAGCATGCTAGTCTTGGAGCTTTGAACAGAACTTTTCATTACAGTGCTCCAAACTAAGTTTGGTGTCACCCCATGGTGCCACTAATTTGCATATAAGGATACACAGTTAGTTAGTTGGTTGGAGTTCATGAATAAATAAAATCTTTTCTTCTCCTTATTATTCTAGCCGTAAAAATTTAAATTGATTTCTTTTTGTGATATTTCTTACTTTTCTTATTTGATCTTTATAGGGAAAGGAAAGGAGCATTGAAGGAGATTGATTGGACAATTTAATGAGAAAGGTTCGGCCACTTCATGAAGAGGGTACTACACACGTGCCTCAAGGGGGAATGCATAGGGAATGGTTGCCATGAAACATTGGAGGAAGAACAAACTTGGAAACTGAGCCAACTCCATCATAAAGTTGGTAATCCTCGTGCTTACTCCATACAAAACCCCATCCGTTCATCATACACCAACCCCATCAATCCACACCTTTCATCTCTTCATCACTTCTCTATATAAGTGGATCCAATCCGCACCATCCCCACATTCGAAATTCATATCCCTTGCACTTCACTTTCCAGCAACTAGTTCTTCAACTTCCCACTCTCTAAATCCCACATTTCTTCCCTTCACTACACCCTTTTCGCATTAACTTCATTCATGGCATCATCAAGCTCCAAGAGGCAGAAGAGGAAGGAACCAATGGAAAACATTCCTTTCGACGAGAAGAGATTCAAGACTGCCTTCCATGAACGAGAATTTGAGCGGATAAAGCTCAAAAAGATACTGCCCGAGTTAACCTTCCAAATCAATGAAGACGACTGCCCACAGATTCGGGAGAAGATTGAAGAAAGAGGGTGGCAAATGCTCACCAATCCAGAGGGGAAGATCAATACAAACCTCATCAAAGAGTTCTATGCAAATGTGGTCAGAGAAGACAAAACCAGGGCCCCAACCTTCAAAAGCTATGTAAGAAGAAAGGAGGTGGACTTCAGCCCAAATGCTATAATAAGAACTCTTCACCTGAAATCACCACATTTTGATGAGCCCAACTATCATGCAAGGATAAGTAAAAGCCAAGACAATGATGAGCTCACTGAGATCGTGACTGACATCTGTGTTATAGCAGCTAACTGGGAGAGGTATGGAGATGGGAGACCCCGGTTCATCAAGAGGGATGACCTTAGCCCAGAAGCCAAGGGGTGGTTTGAACTCGTGAGGAGGTCTATTCTCCCAGCTGCAAATAATTCAGAGGTAAATATTAATCGAGCAACTATGGTACATTACCTAGTACAAGGTGGAGAAATCAATGTGCATGAACTTATAGCTGAGGGAATTCAAGATTCAGCTGAGAAGCTTGAATCAGGTGCCAGGCTTTGGTACCCCAGCACCATTCTCCGATTGTGCACAAAGGCCAAGGTGGTCTTTGAAGACAGCAATCCAGACTAGGTGAACCCTGGGAGGCTAATGACAACCCAGCGTATGGCTTATACTACACCTGCTCAGCAACAAAGAAGGCTACAAATAGGGAAACTAAAAGCAAAAGAAGGAGCTCACCAAGAGGAGTCTCATCAGGAAGAATATCAACAAGGAGAGCATCCTTACCCAGCCGACTTGAATATGAATCACCTTCTAAGAGCTATTGAAGATTTGGGGATGAGACATATGGAAGGACAAGAGCAAATACTAAACCGGATGAGCCAACAAGAAGAGTGGCAGAAACAACAAATGGAGCAGCAACAGGAACAATACTCCCAGCTCACTCAAACCATCCACCAAGTTACTGAGAGGCAAGAACGTCAAGATAAGCATTTGCAGGAACTTAATCAGTGACAAATAGCCCAGATGAAAGCATTCAATGAGTTCACTGTACTTAATGAAGGGCGGCAACTACATAGGGAGGAGTTCAACGTCAACACTCAAGCCAAGTTGAACTACATGTCAAGTATTATGCATCATCTACACTATGCCATCCCTACATATGATGAGGTCCAAAAAGATTTTGTAGAACAAGAAGAGAGGAAGGTGAAACAGCAGAAGGAAACACTCAAGAAGAAGATGGAAGATGGTGGTTTTTGGAAAAAGCTGCTTAGAAAAGGCAAGGGAAGTGGGAGCACAAGCAATCAAGAAAAACACCAGGAGGACAAGCAAGAAGGAGAGCATGGGCAACCACATGAGTAAAAGGTGGTGGAGTTCCTTCTTTGGTCCATCTTTCTCTATGCTCTAAATAAGGAAGATCTTGTATGAAATAGAACTTGCTTCCATGTTAGTTTAAATTTTTTTTAAAATTCTGTCTTTTAAGTTTTTGTTGAAAAGGTCTATGTTTGCTGGTCTCTATGTCACTGCATCCTTACTTTTCTTACTTGTATGTTTGTCCCTTTAAATCAAATGAAAAGAGAATGAGTGTTTTTTTAAAGACCAGAGAGGAGTTCATACTATGGAGTAAGTTCATGAGTTTATGGTATAGTCATAAGATAGCTAAGTTGGTTCAACCATAAGGTGGGAGGACAACTGTCTATCATGAATACTATGCTTGAGACACACCCCATGAGACTAGCTAAATAAGAAGATCCTAATAAGAAAAAGGGAAAGAACAATCAAAGTTGAGGAATAAAAGAAAAGAGTAAGCAATAAGGCTAGGCACCAATGGTTTTAATCTTGAGACATGTGTCTGTGGTGCTCCTGTGTGAGGGATCTACTTGGATGAATAAGCTCTTAGGGGTGCCTTATCACTTGGTAACTTGGGTTAACTAACTCGGGATTATCAGCTGAAAGTCCACTATCAAGAGTAACCCTCACCACAGAGCATTTAGTAACCCAAAGAGGTGCCGGACACCAAGGTCTCAAGAAAGGAAAATAAATAAACTATGTGCCTGTGGTGTGTATGTATGGGGGAGAGACTTGAGCAAGTAAGTCCTTAGGGGTGCTTCAACACCTAGCACCTTGAACCAACTAGTTCGGGAGTGTTGGCTGAAAGCTTATTTTAAAGAGTTGCCCCCTTACAGAACACTTAGCCTAAGAACACAAATAAGCCCTGAAATAACAACAAAAGGATCAATAAATAAAAGTTTCATAGGATGCAATCACAGTGAGTATTCTAGGAAATGATAAAGGTCTGAAAGCCAGGAATGAACCTAAGTTGCTATGCATGAAACCACCATAAAACCAGGGACATGACTTCCACAAGAATTACTCATTTCTCTTGGCATTCCATTCATCATTCTCTTGTTCCAGTACTTGCTTAGGGACAAGCAAGCTTTAAGTTTGGTGTTGTGATGCCAGGGCATTTTGGCCAGTTTCACTAACCTTTTATTTACTGTTTTTAGGGTAGTTTCATGCATTTCCTTAGGAAATAAGCTAGTTTTGGGTAGATATTCACTTACATCTTGATTCAAGCATACATTGTGCACTTTACATGATTTCATGAGGATTTTGCATGAATTTAAGGACAAATTGGATGTTGCATTTCCCATGACTTGGACTAGAACTTTGATGCACTTTATTGCTTGATTTCAAGACAAAGGAAGCAAAGAAGAACCACATTAGTGGCTACGTTAGTTACACTAACGTTAACACTAACGTGGAATGGGAGTAACTTGCAAAGTTAATGAGAAAAGTGATTGCCAATAACGCTCTCGAAGCCATCATTGCCCACGTTAAGAGTCACGTTAACTAAGTTAACGTGAACTCTAACGTGGAAGAAAGGAAATGGAGCCAACGTTAGTGACACTTAACATTATCACTAACGTTGGACCAAGCTCATGAGTGGCCACATTAGTCACCATGTTAACTTAGTAAACGTGGCCTCTAACGTTAAGAAGAAAGGGGGGAAGCCAACGTTAGTAATATTCAACATTATCACTAACGTTGGCCAAGTCACACTAAGCCACGTTAACTCCCACGTTAACCTAGTTAACGTGGAAGCTAACGTGAGGAAACAAGGTGGTCGACAACGTTAGTGACACTAAACATTGTCACTAACGTTAGAAGGAACCCACACAAGCCCCATTGAGCCACGTTAACTCCCACGTTAACTTAGTTAACGTGGAAGTTAACATGAAGAAGGGAGGTGACGCCAACGTTAGTGACACCCAACGTTGTCACTAACGTTGGAAGGAGCCCACACATGCCACCATGAGCCACGTTAACTTCCACGTTAACTTAGTTAACGTGGAAGCTAACGTGGATAAGGGAATGTTAAGCCAACGTTAGTGACACTCAACTTTGTCACTAACGTTGGAGATGGCTAGCAAGGCCACGTTAGAAGCCACGTTAACCTAGTTAACCTGGACTCTAACGTGGGAGCTAAGGGGCACATTGGAACGTTAGTGACAATGTTAAGTGTCACTAACGTTCTCGAAGGTTGGCAAGCCTACGTTAAAAGAGCCACGTTAACTAAGTTAACGTGGACTCTAACGTAGGGAAGGGGGAGGCTTCTCAACGTTATTGGGAAAGTTGAGTCCCAATAACGTGCGCGAAAGACAAAGAGGCAATGTTAGTGGCAACGTTTGTGCCACTAACGTTGATGTTAACGTGGCTCTTACTTGGGTAAGGAACGTTAGTGAAAAAGTTGAATGTCACTAACGTTCTCGAACCCATATTTTCACTGAACGTTAACACCACTAACGTCCTGAGCTAAAGTCTCTGCCCACTTCACACTTTCTCTCTGCAAGTAAAGCCAAGCCCAATGAAGAAGATAACTGCTTCAAACTCAAGATCTAAAGGCCCAGACCCAAGACTTGAAGAACCAACTAGAAGAGTAGAAGAGTAGTATATATAGGAGTAACTTTGAATTAATTTGGGAGTTGGAAAATATAGGGAGCCTCTGGGCATAGAATTACTCTCTGTATTTACCTTCTCTGCACTTCTAGTTTTCATCATGTATTCTCCATCTTTGTTTTCATTTTCCAGAGCTATGAACAACTAAACCCCTTTCATTGGGTTAGGGAGCTCTGTTGTAATTTGATGGATCAATAATAGTTTTCATTATTCTTCTTCTATCTTTTCTCTTGATTTTACTTGAAAGCTTTCGATCTTCATCCAATTGGGTAGTTATCCTGGAAAAGAAGCTATTCATACTTGGATCTCTTCTGAACCTTGAAAGAGGAATGAAGAGATCAAGCTAGAAATGCTTTCTCATGCTGGACCAAATTGGGTTTGGATGGATATGTGACTATAATCCTCTCAACACTTGATTTAGGAAATGCATGTGGTATAATCAGTGACCATACTTCATCTCTTCTCATGAGCAATTGACCAAGGAATTGGCTATTGATCAAGATTTGAGAGATTGAATTACAAGAAATTGTAATTCAATCACTTAAGATTGCCAAGGAGATCAATGAACGCATTGATTGAGGAAGAGATGAAAATGAAATTGATCCGGAGAATACAACATCTCCTAAGCCCAATGAACTCCCCATTTCTGATCTTACCCATTCTCTTTAATTTCTGTTATTTACTCTTATGAGCAATTCCCCCATTCCCATTTACAATTCTGAAATTTACTTTAGTAATTTACTTTCAGTTCTTTAATTCTAGCATTTACTTTTTTTGTCATTTACATTCCCGCCATTTTATTTTCTGCAATTCTAAACTCAAATCCTAGATTCGCTCAACTAGAATATTCCTCTAATTAAAGTTTCTTGATCAATCAATCCTTGTGGGATTCGACTTCACTCTATTGTGAGTTTTTACTTGACGATAAATTCGGTACACTTGCCGAAGGAAATTTGTTAAGAGACAAGTTTTCCGTGCATCAATAGGAAACCTAGATTACCCACTTTTTGCCTAGAGTCCTGTAATTGCTTTCTTTTCAATTCCTTTCATGCTTGCTTCAATTCCTTGCTATTTACATCTCTTGCTATCTTGCTTTCATTTCCAATCCCCCATGCTCTCTCTCATAGCCAATAATTGTACACTTAATCGCAACTCCTAGGGAAGACGACCCGGGAGCTAAATACTCTCGGTTATAATTTGTTTTGTATTTTGATAACATTTGATTGATGGTCAATTTGTTGGGTTAGGACTATACTTACAACGCCAATTCCATTTTGATAATCAATTTCCTAACCTATGCAACTTGGCCGTTATCAAATTTGGCGCCGTTGCCGGGGAGTTGCAATGGTGTAAAGTTGTTGGCTATTGTAAATATGTTAATATGTAAATAGCTTGATTTTTGGTTGTTTTTGTTGATGGTTAGGATTGGGATCCCAGAGGACATTGGACATTCTAGAATTGGTGGGAAAGTCAAGTACAAGCCACCATAGCAAGGGCTCTCCCAATTGTCTAACTTAAAGACATTAAATAAAAGTGTTTGGTAACATTATTGTAATTCTCCTCTTCTTGTACATATTTTGACTTATTTGCTTTTTGTTATGCTTGGTTAGCTTAGAATTAGTTTAATTTTGAGTTAGTTATGTTAATTTTGGTTTGGATCATGAATTTATGGGTTCTTGCATGTTTTGGTGTTTAGTTTTGATTGAACTAAGGCTTGGAACCTTAGATTTTGAAAGAAAAATTTTTGAAAAATAGGGCATCTATGCATACGCACTCACCCGTGCGTGCGCACACAACCTCTATTTTCTGCGACCTGTGCGTGCGCACCGACCTGTGCGCTTGCACACGTATGATTTTGCCCTCTGTTCGCAGCACCAGCACGCTTTGTGCGCGCGTATTCCCCTGCTTTCTGCGACCTATGCGTGCGCACCCACTCGTGCGCATGCACACATACCCTTTCTCGTGCTGTATGTGCGGCCGCATAAGCGTTGGCACAGCCTGTGCGTGTGAACCCCTGCCCTTACGCTCTTGTGTGCGCGCACGGACCTGTGTGCGCACGCACACATGATCCTTCAATTATTTAAAAAAAAAAGTTTTCTGTCCATGCGCACATGCTTGTGCGCACGCACACTTCTTGATCTCCTCTCTATTCAGAGCACTCGCACACACTTGTGCGTCTGCTCACCCTCCATTACTTTACCCTCTGTGCGTGCACACACTTAGGTGCGTACGCACGCATCTTGATTCCCTCTCTGCTGATAGCGTTCGCACACCTGGTGCGGACGCACACTTCCCCCGATTCGCTAAGCGTGCGTACGCACACATGCCCATGCGTACGCACGCCCTTGTTTCCCCACCATTATACTTCTTTTCTTCTCTTCTCTCTATTTCTTCTCTTCTTCTTTCTTTCACCCCTTTCTTCTTTTGCTTTTGCCTTCTTTTCTTCTTGTTTTACTTTGTTTTGTTTGCATTTCATTTTTATTTTGGTAATTATATTAGCTTTAGTTTAGTTGTTTGACAATTAAATAAATTGCAAGTGTTTTCTTGATGATTATTGGGTTGCTTCTTGCTTGAATTTTGATTTAATGAATATGTGCACTATGTATCAAGTTTTTGTTGATTGCCTAGATGAATTGTAAGTTTAATGCATGTGTAGTAGCTACCATGTGTGTTAGACTATATCCTTGTTTGGCATCTTAATCATGAGTTGTGCACTTTTACCTTAGTGAATTGAGTTGAACTACTTAGTCATCATGGTTCTTAAAGTTAATATAATCACATAACAAGGTATTTGTTCCTTGTTAATGCTCTGCAAAATTTTTTTTTTGAGTTGACTTGACTTGATTCTTATCAAGACTTGTCACTTTTTGTAACAAGCACCTTATACATGTGATTATTTCCTTATTCCTAAGGATGAATAAGTAGTCTCTTTTCATTATTGAATTGGTTATTGTTGATTATGCCATTTTTTTATTCACTTTGCGCTTTCACTTGAACAATCTCACTACCCAATATATTTTATACTCAATTCACTTTTATAGTTACCTAGGGTTACTTGCGCCTCAAGTTTTGCTTATTCTCCATTTGCAACCTAGGCTACTTAATTGAGGAACATGCTATTTCTTTTGCTTTTGTGGTTATTGTTTTACCCGATCAATGTGTTGTGTTCTAAATTGTGCGCGCTTTTAGGATATACACATTGCCTTTTTTAATACCACACACATCTTACCTTTCCTCAATTGTTGTTTCTTTGTCTACAAAGCATCCGGAGCCCCCAGAGCCCACCAGCTGAAGGTGGAGCCTCAAAGCCCTTCATCCCCCGGATCATGTGCATGCACGGAGGACCGTGCATTATTTAAGTGTGGGGGAGGATCGCCAATTTCAAGGGGGATAAAATTTCTTTTCTTAGACACTTTGAAACATTCTTCTTTTTTGTCCCTTTTTCTTCAATTTTTGCAATTTTTATTCTTATTTGCACTTAGTTTGGTTTGTTTGTATATGTATATATCTCTTTAATGCTTATAGTATATGATAGTAAATACTTGCTTGATTGCATGGTAGAGTAAATAAGTTTGGTAAAACAACAAAGAATTTTCAAGAAATCTCTTTTTGGGCATTCCATTGATTAGATTTGAAAATTATTTTTTGAACTTGTGGCGTACGAAATTATGATCACAATGGCGCCAACAACTTGGTACGCACAATCATAATCTCAATTCGCCTTCACAACTTCGCACAACTAACCAGCAAGTGCACTGGGTCGTCCAAGTAATAAACCTTACGTGAGTAAGGATCGATCCCACGGAGATTGTCGGCTTGAAGCAAGCTATGGTCATCTTGTAAATCTCAGTCAGGTAGATTCAAATGGTTATAAGGTTTTGATAATTAAAATATAAATAAAATATAAAATAAGATAGAGATACTTATGTAATTCATTGGTGAAAATTTCAGATAAGCATATGGAGATACTTGTAGCTTCTGAATCTCTGCTTTCCTACTGTCTTCATTCAATCATTCATACTCCTTTCCATGGTAAGCTGTATGTTGGGGATCACCGTTGTCAATGGCTACCGTCCGTCCTCTCAGTGAAAATGGTCCAAGTGCACTGTCACCGCATGGCTAATCATCTGTCGGTTCTCACTCATGTTGGAATAGGATCCATTGATCCTTTTGCGTCTGTCACTACACCCAACACTCGCGAGTTTGAAGCTCGTCACAGTCATCCCATCCCAGATCCTACTCGGAATACCACAGACAAGGTTTAGACTTTTCGGATCTCAAGAATGCTGCCAATTGATTCTAACTTATACCACGAAGACTCCGATCTTTCGAAATGGAGGCTAAGAGATACACACTCAAGCTATTGCAGATAGAACGGAAGTGGTTGTCAGGCACGCGTTCATAGGTGAGAATGATGATGAGTGTCACGGATCATCACATTCATCAGGTTGAAGTTCGAGTGAATATCTTAGAATAAGAATAAGCTTGAATTGAATAGAAAAACAATAGTACTTTGCACTAATTCATGAGGAACAGCAGAGCTCCACACCTTAATCTATGGAGTGTAGAAACTCCACCGTTGAAAATACATAAGTGATGAAGGTCCAGGCATGGCCGAATGGCCAGCCCCCTAAACGTCATCAAGAGATCAAAAGTGATACAAAGATAGTCTCAAATATGATCAAAAGATGTGAAATAAATCACTAAAAGTAGTTTTTATACTAAACTAGTCACTAAGATTTACAGAAAATGTGTAACTAAGTGCAGATAGTGCAGAAATCTACTTCCGGGGCCCACTTGGTGTATGCTTGGGCTAAGCATTGAAGCTTTCACGTGTAGAGACTCTTCTTGGAGTTAAACGCTAGGTTGCAACTTGTTTGTCGCGTTTAACTCTGGTTTGTAACCTGTTTCTGGCATTTAACTTCCGAATAGGGCATGAAGTTGGCGTTTGAACGCCAGTTTGCATCATCAAAACTTGGGCAAAGTATGGACTATTATATATTGCTGGAAAGCCCAGGATGTCTACTTTCCAACGCAATTAAGAGCGCGCCAATTGGGTTTCTGTAGCTCTAGAAAATGCATTTCGAGTGCAGGAAGGTCAGAATCCAACAGCATCTGTAGTCCTTTTTCAGCCTCTGAATCAGATTTTTGCTCAAGTCCCTCAATTTCAGCCAGAAAATACCTGAAATCACAGAAAAACACAAACTCATAGTAAAGTCCAGAAATGTGAATTTTGCTTGAAAACTAATAAAAATATACTAAAAAGTAGCTAGATCCTACTAAAAACTACCTAAAAGCAATGCCAAAAAGCATATAAATTATCCGCTCATCAACTTGCTTGAAGTATCTTTTTATGGAACATAAAAAAGAGCTTGAATAAATACAAAGTGAGATTTGAGCTTAAAGTGTGTGTTGCATATTTTCAATCACAAATTTTGTTCTTGTGTGTTTTAAACTCCTTTTATGATTGTGATCTTAGATTTGCTTTAGTCTATATGTCCTATATTTATTGTTTTGAATGCATTAAGTATGATTGAAGCCATTCTTGAATTTGAACTCACTTAACCCATATGGTCAACCCTCACATCTACCTTTGTAACCACTTTTGAGACTTTTAATTCCCCTTTTGTTCTAATATGAAGCACATCTTTCACCCTAAGTGAAAAACCATTATGTCCATGAATTGTATCTTTGATTAGCTTGGGTTTGAGTGTGTGTGTTAATCAAGTGTGGGAGAATTTGTGAGAAACATTGGTAGTTAGTTTACTTTGGGTATTCATTGAGAAAAATTTGGAAAAATGGGTAATCACTCATGCATTCATCATTTAAAACATATGCATCTTCTTTGTGATAATATTTTAAAAAAAAAAGAGAGAAAGAAAGAAAATAAAATAAAAAAAATGAAAATAAGAATGTAAATAAAGGATGCATATGTGTGTGAATTGAAAAAAAGAAAGATGCATGAGTGAACATGAAAAAGGGATAAATGGGTAGTTAGGTTATTTTGTCATGCATATAGGATGATATAGGATTAGGTGGGATACTTGAGCTAATCAAAGATCCAATCTATTAGTCCACTTAACCATATTGATCCTACCCTTACCTAAGCCCCATTACAACCCACAAAAGACCTCATGATATTTGCATTCATTCATCAAATATTAGTTGATTATTAGATGAATTGCAAATCTTTGAAAACATAATTAAAGGAGGATTGAGTGATTAAGCCCTAAACACTGAGCGATTAGAGTGTAAACACATCCGGTGAGGGGTTCAATCACTCAATTCTATGATTCCATCTCTTATATTGTGTCTTCTTACAAGTTGTTGAATTGAATTTTGATAATTTCAAGTCAAATCTTTGGGCATTGATCATATTGCTATATTTTTCTTGTCTTGGCCCTAAGTTCCTATTTTGGATTGATTGAGATTCTTTTGTTTGTTTTTGCCAAACTCAATAGGAACTATAGTATAGATATATATAGATAGCATTTAGTACAGTTGCATACATATAGTTGGTTGTATTTAATAAATTACTTGCCCTCCTTATCCTTCTCCTTTGATTTTGATTAGCATGAGGACATGCTATTGTTTAAGTGTGAGAGAATTGATGAGTCCATATTTTTCGGTATATTTTGGTTTGATTTGAATGGATTTCATCATATAAACCTACATTTATTCATCCAAATAGCATGCTTTTGTGTTCTCTCCCTTAATTGTGTCTAAATGTGAAAACATGCTATTTTGTGCTTATTTTGATCACTTTTATCCCACTTTTATGCCATTCGATGCCATGACATGTTTGTTGAGTGATTTTAGGTCATAGCGGCAAGTTTGGGAAGGAAAAAATGGAAGGAAGCATGTACAAAGGGAGAAAACATGAAGAAAACAAAGGAGAAGCACACATTGGAGTGTGCGTGCGCACAACCACCTGTGCGTATGCACAAAAGCCACAAAAACATGTGTGCGTACGCATGACAACCTGTGCGTCCGCACACGTTCCAGTGCGTGACTCATTTATTGCAAATCTCTGGGGGCAATTTTTGGGCCTCCAAGGCTCAATTTTGGGACTTTCTGAAGCTGATTGAGTGCTATATGAAGGAAGGCCTCACTCCATGTGAAGGGGGGAGAAATTAGGGTTAGATTAGCATTATGTAGGTTGCTCTCTAGAGAGAGAAGCTCCCCCTCTCTCTCTAGAATTAGGGTTCTTTAGTTTAATTTCTTGTAATTTCTACTTTTAATTCTTGTTTCTATTTACTTTTCCTTGTCATTTATTGTTATTACCTCTTTGCTCTTCTTCACTTCTCTTGTTATTTCCTTTATTTTGTTATTTTCATGTTGTGAACGCTTTTGTTATTTTAATTCCAATTAATGTAAATTTATGTTTCCATGTCATGTATTGCTTTCTTTAGTTGTTATTGCTATTTTCTTGCTTTGGTAGCTTTAGAATTTATTTTAATAAATTTTAATATTATTTTATTTTCATGCACACCAAGTGTTTGATAAAATGCTTGGCTTAGTTTTTACATAGCTTTTTCTTCACTCTTGGCTTGGGATTGTTGACTTTGGTGTTCCTTGAGTCATTGATGTCCATTCTTGTTTGATATATTAGAGTGACTTAGTTGATTTGGTTTCCCTTGACTCTATGTGACCCCTTAGTGTTCACATAGGACTTAGGGATTGAAATTAACTATGCCTATTTGACTTATCTTCGATGTAAGATTGACTAAGTAGGATTAACTCTTCATAATCATCATATGTTTGTGGTCAATGGCTAGGATAGGTAGCCTTAGTCCTCAATTACTTGCCAAGAGGTTTCTTGCTTTTGAAGTTTTATTGCTTTGACTTTTACTTACTTTCATTTACTTTCTTGCACTTTAAGTTACTTTCTTGTCATTTCTTTTCCTTGCATGTTTACTTTATTGCTTTGAGGTTTAATTCCTCGCATGTTTAGTTTTCACACCCTTGGTTGAGAAATTTGGTGTCTGGGTGGAATTGAGTTATGGATGTCCATTCTGCGTTGTGTGAGAATGGTTAATTGGTTTGCTTTCCATTGACACTAGTCTTTCACTAAGTAATTAGTGAGTTGACTAAGACTTATGGATTGAAATCAATTACACCCTTTGACTAATTCTCATGGAGGATTGACTATTTTAGATTGCTTGATGTGGGAAAAATGATTCCACACAAACTCACCGGCAAGTGTATGATGCACGGAAAACTTGTCTCATAACAAATTTCCTTCGGCAAGTGTACCGAATTTGTCGTCAAGTAAAAACTCACAATAGAGTGAGGTCGAATCCCACAAGGATTGATTGATCAAGCAACTTTAATTAGAGGAATGTTCTAGTTGAGCGAATCAGAAATTGAGTTGAGAATTGCAGAAAGTTAAATGCGGGAAAGTAAATGGCAAAAAGTAAATTGCAGAATCTTAAATGGGAATGGGAGAATTGCTCATAAATGTAAATGACAGAAACTAAAGAGAATGGGTAAGATCAGAAATGGGGAGTTCATTGGGCTTAGGAGATGTTACATTCTCCGGATCAATCTCATTTACATCTCTTCCTCAATCAATGCACTCATTGATCTCCTTGGCAATCTTAAGTGATTGAATTACAATTTCTTGTAATTCAATCTCTCAAATCTTGATCAATAGCCAATTCCTTGGTCAATTGCTCATGAGAAGAGATGAAGTATGGTCACTGATTATACCACATGCATTTCCCAAATCAAGCATTGAGAGGATTATAGTCACATATCCATCCAAACCCAATTTGGTCCAGCATGAGAAAGCATTTCTAGCTTGATCTCTTCATTCCTCTTCCAAGGTTCAGAAGAGATCCAAGTATGAATAGTTTCTTTTCCAAGATAACTACCCAATTGGATGAAGATCGAAAGCTTTCAAGTAAAATCTAGAGAAAAGATAGAAGAAGAATAATGAAAACTAGTATTGATCCATCAAATTACAACAGAGCTCCCTAACCCAATGAAAGGGGTTTAGTTGTTCATAGCTCTGGAAAGTGAAAACAAAGATGGAGAATACATGATGAAAACTAGAAGAGCAAAGAAAGTAAAATACAGGAAGTAGTTCTATGCTATTTTCCAACTCCCAGCCACTCTCTAAAATAATTCAAAGCTACTCCTATATATACTACTCTTCTCATCTTCTAGTTGGCTCTTCAAGTCTTGGGCCTTTGGATCTTGAGTTTGAAGCAGTTCTCTTCTTCATTTGGGCTTGGCTTTACTTGCAGAGAGAAAGTGTGAAGTGGGCAGAGCTTTTAGCTCAGGACGTTAGGGTTGTTAACATTTATTGAAAATATGAGTTCGAGAACGTTAGTGACAATCAACTTTCTCACTCACGTTCCTAAGTAAAAGCCACGTTAACCTCAACGTTAGTGGCACAAACGTTGCCACCAACGTTGCCTCTAGGTCCTTCGCACACGTTATTGGGACTTAACTTTCCCAATAACGTTGAAAACCCCCCATTGCTCCTACGTTAGAGCCCACGTTAACTTAGTTAACGTGGCTCTTTAACGTGGGCTTGCCATCCTTCGAGAACGTTAGTGACATTCAACATTGCCACTAACGTTCCAATGTGCCCCCATGTCTCACGTTAGAATCCACGTTAACTAGGTTAACGTGGCTTATAACGTGGCCATGCTTAGCCATCCCTAACGTTAGTGACAATGTTGAGTGTCACTAACGTTCGCTCATCATTCACTCATCCACGTTAGCTTCCACGTTAACTAAGTTAACGTGGGAGTTAACGTGGTTCATAGTGGCTTGTGTGGCTCCTTCCAACATTAGTGACAATGTTGAGTGTCACTAACGTTGGCCATCACCTTCTTCTCTCACGTTAGCCTCCACGTTAACTAAGTTAACGTGGAAGTTAACGTGGCTCCTTGGGGTTGTGTGGTTGCTTCCAACGTTAGTGACAATGTTGGGTGTCACTAACGTTGTCGACCACTCTTGCCTCTTCACGTTAGCTTCCACGTTAACCAAGTTAACGTGGGAGTTAACGTGGCATTGTGCACTTAGGCCAACGTTAGTGACAATGTTGAATGTCACTAACGTTTGCTTCCTTTCCCCCTTTTAACGTTAGAGGCCACGTTAACTAAGTTAATGTGGACTCTAACGTGGCCACTTGTGAGCGTTGGCCAACGTTAGTGATAATGTTAAGTGTCACTAACCTTGGCTCAAATTCCCTTCTTCACATTAGAGTTCAAGTTAACTTAGTTAACGTGACTCTTAACGTGGGTAATGATGGCTTCGAGAGCGTCATTGGCAGTCACTTTTCTCATTAACTTTGCAAGTTACCTCCCATTCCTTGCTTCCTTTGGTCCTGAAATCAGGCAATAGAGTGCATCAAAGTTCTAGTCCAAGTCATGGGTAATGCAGAATACAATTTGTCACTAAACTCATGCAAAATCCTCATGAAATCATGTAAAATGCACAATGTATGCTTGAATCAAGGTGTAAGTGAATATCTATCCAAAACTAGCTTATTTCCTAAGAAAATGCATGAAACTATCCTAAAAACAGTAAAGAAAAGGTCAGTAAAACTAGCCAAAATGCCCTGGCATCAGTGTACCGGGTCGCATCAAGTAGTAATAACTCACACGAGTGAGGTCGATCCCACAGGGATTGATGGATTAAGCAACTTTAGTTTGGTGACGAATTTAGTTAAGCTAATAGTTGATGATTTGAGTGAAATTCGGTTAACAGAAGTGAAATTGCAAGTAAACTAAAGTACAGAATGAAAATTGGCAGAAACTGAAAGTGCTGAAGGAGTAAATTGCAGAAACTTAAAGTGCAAGAAATTAAAAGAGCTGAAACTTAAATTGAAGAAAAGTAAATAACTGAAACTTAAAGTGCAAGTAATGTAAATTGCTGAATCTAAACTGTTGGGAAACTTAAATTACATGAATAGTAAAGGGATTTAGGTGTTGGGAATCAAACAGAACTGGCAAAAGTAATTGCAGTAAACTATAGAATGCTTAGAGGAAGCAATTTAGAAAACAGATTAGTTAGGATTTTAGTACCAAAACAGAAATGAAAACAAAAGAGTCAAAGCAGAATGAAAACTTAGATCAATTCTAAAATCTTAAAAGAGAAATTGACAATTGCAGAAGAATAACAAAAACAGAAAGAAAATTCATATCTCAATTGCTCTCTTAACAAAACAGAAAACAGGAAATTCCAAATGAAAAGTAAAAGATAACTTCAAATTGAAGGAATTTAGAAGAATTCTCCAATCTAAGTTCTCAAATCCAAAAACAGAAAAATAAAAGTTGCAGAAGAGAAAAAATGAAAACAAAAAGGAAAATTCAGATCTGATCTCAATTCTAAAATTAAAATAAAAACTAAGAGAGAGCTCTCTATGAAATCAAATTTCATCTTATTTATACACTTTCCAATTTAGTCTTCAAGTAATTGGAGTGGGCTTTGTGGCCTGTGAAGGAGTGGATCAAAATGGCACTTGGGTGTTGCTTCCAGGGGAACATTGCGTTCTCTAAGTGAGCGCAGCGTTCATTGATCCACGCGTATGTGTCACTGATGTGTTCACGTCCTTTTGCGCATTTTGCTCATCAACGCGTATGCGTCATGTACGCGTACGCATCATGTACGCGTACGCGCCACTATCAGTCTTCAACCCCAGCATGCTCGTGCGCCATGATCACGCGTACGCGTCCTCAATAGCGTTAACTTAGTGAGCGCTACGTTGGCTTAATGAGCGCTGCCCACGCGTGCGCGTCCTCTGCGCGTGCGCGTGGGTAGCAAAATATCCAATTCAGGTTTCAGTGCCAGCCTCGCGTGCGCGTGATTTGTTCCAGGTGACCCATCGACGCGTGCGCGTCGTTTGCAAAACTTTGCCTCCAAATTCGAACATGCCCAAAAATGCTGGCTTAGTGAACGTAGCACTCTCTTTTAAAAATGAGTGCCAAACACTTCCACGCGTACGCGTCATGCACGCATACGCATGGTTCTTCAAAAATTGTCCCTGACGCGTAAGCGTCCCATGTGCGTGCGCGTCGCTTGCTGAGCGTGGCGTTCTTTGTTTGAACGTAATGTTGCTCTGTACTGACCCTCTTTCTCTTCATTTCCTCACCTGTATTCAATCAAAACAGCAATCAAAGTCTCACCAAAATCATAAGAATTTGCATCATTCATAATAATCACTTAATTTTTGCATAAATCTCATGATTTTGCATAAAATAAATGATGCTTGATTGAATCACAATAATCATGAAATTTCACTCCAACCACTTACTTATTGTGCAAGAAAGTGCATAAAACCTAATAAAAGCCACTAAAAATACTAGTAAAACTAGCCTAAGATGACTTGTCATCACAACACCAAACTTAAACCTTGCTTGTCCCCAAGCAAGAAATGAATTATGCACAAAGGTTCTTTCAATTGGAATGGATTGAAGAATAACTTGTAATGTCCTGTGAGTGAAGTGATTAAGTGACAGTGGGGTGAACTCTAAATTATATGCTCATGCAAGGGCTTCAGTGCTTACTAGTCCCCACATCATGGAAGTCTTAGATCTTCGGACTTTCATCCAAATGATATCATGGAGATCTCTCTATAGGTAATCACCTTGAAGCAGCTTATGGTTTCTGTGTTTTGGCATTAACTTAAGTGTCATGTCTCAAAGTCACTCTTTAAATAAGCTTTCAATCAATACTCCTAAACCAGTTGGTTTTAAGGTATTAGGTGTTGAAGCACCCCTTAGGATTTACTTGCTCAAGCCTCTCTCTTTGACACAATTCTACCACAAGCATTTAACTAGGACGGTAGCTCTTTGAGTTCTTATTTCTTTCTCTTTTTTTTTCTCCTAGTAATTGATGCTCAGAGCCTTTTGCCATGTTCTTTTGTTTTTCTGTTTCTTTTGTTTTCTTTTGTTGCTTCTTCTTGGATCAATAAATGTTTGAGAATCTCTACAATACTTCTTTGAACTCTATGTCCTGCCTATGAGCTCCCATGCAAGTTTTCATAAACATGCAACCTCCATACACAATCATACAACTAGAACCACCACTTCCCTTAATCTTTTGCTTGCCTCAAAACTTTTTAATTCCTCAATCCTTCTTTTCAAAGAACTGTCCTTTGATGCCTTTTTGAAATATTGAGTACAAGCAAGTTTTCAAGAGTATAGTGGTTTGAATTATCAAGCATCTCAGTTATTGAATTATAGAGAAGCTATACTAGGCAGACAGACAGGGGTACAATATCACTTCCAATCATAGCAGTGTTTAATATAAAACAATCATTTAACAATACAACCTTTTGGGGTTTACTTGCTTTACTTCTTATCATCATCATTGCTGGTCTTCACATTCCTCTTTATCTCTTTGGTTGATGATGTTTAATCCTTCCAAAAACTTGGATGATCCTCTGCAATGATATTGGAAGTTGCTTGTTTCCCAAGCACTTAAAAAATGGTTAGCATGCATGTATGTTTGTAGACTTTTGAACTTAGATTGGTGTGTGAACACCAAACTTAGTTCCTTGCCTTATGCAGCAGTTTGTACATACGTAGAAAACCACATATGCTCTTAATAAACTAGAAAAGCAAGCTATGAACTAGAAAACAGATTATGAACTAAAAATAAAACAATTGTTAAGTAGTTTCTCTGATTATTTAGAGCTGATAACTAGTCATGCTGAGGGTGAAATGTATTCTAAAATCTTTGGTGGAACACCAAACTTAGCATCCAACATCCACCCTTGAATTACTTTGGTGTGTAACATCAAACTTTTAGCTCCTTGCAATACATATAAATTCACTTAACTTTCTTATTGAATCAATGAAGGAAGGGAGAGTTACCTCTGGTTGGGTTGCCTCCCAACAAGCGCTCTTTTATTGTCACTAACTTGACGGTTCTCCCTCATTAGGGAGGGTGATGAACATAATGCCTCAATCCTTCCCCTCTCACTGTAAGCTTTCCTCCAATATCATTCTTGATAATTTCCACATGTTCAAGTGAGAAGATCTTATTCACTGTGTAGTATCCAGAGAAATATGTGGATGTTTCCATTGGTTGGTAAGCTAGTATCACTTTGTCTCCTGGTGTGAAGCCTTCAGTGGGAATTTTCTTATTTTTCCACCCTTTTGGCACTCTCTTCTTAGAATTCTTTTCTTTTCCAAGAGGTGGTTCATGTTTTGGAGTGTCAATCTTTGGAAGGTTCTTGTTGAGGATCTCATATGGAGGTTTTGGTTGTGGTTCCTTCTCAACTCCTTGATCTTGTTGTAGCACTTCTACCTCTTCCTTTTCTTTCCAGCATGAGCTTGAGTGCATTGATAGTGACTCATCAGGTGCCTCTTCCAAGTTTGGATCTCTCATATCAATCTTCTTACACTCTTCTTTTTGATTGGGATCTTGCAAACTCTTGAAGACATGAAACACTATATGCTCTTCGTGCACTCTCAGCATTAATTCTCCCTTCTCAACATCTATTAATGCTCTGCCAGTAGCTAGGAAAGGTCTTCCTAGAATGATGGAAGTGTTATGATCTTCCTCTATGTCTAGAATGATAAAGTCAACTGGGAGAAAAAATTTTCCCACCTTTACCAATACATTATCCACAACTCCAAGTGCTTGCTTAATGGATTTGTCTGCCATTTGGAGAGCTATTTGTGTAGGTTTTAATTCATGAATTTGAAGCTTCTGCATCAAGGATAGAGGCATCAGATTGATGCTTGCACCAAGGTCACAAAATGCTCTCTCAATTATCATGTTGCCTATGGTGCAGGGGATATGAAAGCTCCCTGGGTCCTTCCTCTTCCTTGGCAATTCTCTCTGGATGATGGCACTACACTCCCTGGTCATCACAACCATTTGTCCTTCTTTCAGGAATATTTTCTTTGTCAACAATTCCTTCATGAACTTAGCATATAGTGGCATCTGTTCAAGTGCTCTCTATGAAGGGGATGTTGATGTGCAGTGTCTTGAATATCTCCAAGAATTTGGAGTATTGCTTCTCTTAGTTCTCTCCCTTGAACCTTTGAGGATATGGTAGCATTGGTTGGTATGCTTCCACTGCCTTCTTCTTGGTTGAGTTGTCATTCTATGTGGGAAGTTCTTGCTCCTTCACTTCTTCATTTGAGCCTTCTTTGTTGTGTTCTTCTTGAGTAATGGCTTCCTTCTCCACCTTCTTTCCACTTCTCAAAGTGATTGCTTTGTACTCTTCCCATTTGATGGCTTTTCCTGTGTCTCTTGGGTTATTTTCAGTGGTACTAGGGAATGCATTTGCTCGCTTTTCACCTATCTTCATAATTTGTTTAGCCATTTGTCTCATCTGTCTCTCAAGATTTCTCATTGAGGCCTCTTGGTTTTTGAGTGTCAGGGCTTGATCTTGTCTTGCCATTTCTTGAGTTTTGATGAGCTTCTCCATCAACATTTCTAAGTTAGAGATCCTCTGAGAGTCTGGATATGGTTGCATGGGATATGATGGCTGTTGGTGAAAGTTGTTTGGGGTATTGAGATGGGTGTTTTATGAGTTATTATGGGGTTGATGATATGTGTTTCGTGGATTTTTGTATTGGTTAGAGTTGTTGGACGAATGATTGTAGTTGTTTGTGTTGCGGGAGTTATTGGAATTATGATTTCTCTGCCATTGATTTTGATTCTCTCCCCACTTCAGATTAGGGTGGTTCCTCCAAGAAGAGTTGTAAGTGTCTCCATGGAACTCATTCTGTCCAGCACCTTGGTTGTGCATGTATTGAACCTGTTCAGGCTGCTGCTCTTCATAGCTCTCTTCTTATTGTCCCCACACCACTGATGGTTGGTTAGTTGTGCTCACTGCTGCAAGTTGTAATACATCCATCCTCTTTGTCATCATTTCAATTTGCTGTTGAAGATGCTGGTGCATGAGTTTATTCTGAGCTAATATTGTATCAACTCCTTCAAGTTCAAAAACACCTTTCTTTGGAGCTGCTTGCCTTTCAGAGGAGTATAAGTACTCATTGTTGGCCACCATGTCTATAAGATCATGTGCCTCTTGAGCAGTTTTCATCATTTGCAAAGATCCTCCTGAAGAATAATCCAAAGCTTTTCTCGAAGGCAATGACAAGCCTTCATAGAAATTTTGCAACTCCACCCATTCACTAAATATTCCTTCTGGACACCTTCTGATCAAAGCCTTATACCTCTCCCAGGCTTCATACAATGATTCTCCTTCTAGTTGTCTGAAGGTTTGCACATCAATTTTTAGCTTAATGACTCTCTGGGGTGGATAGAATTTGGCTAGAAATTTGCTAACCAAATCATCCCAATTGGTGATGCCTTCTTTAGGGAAGGTTTCTAACCAATGTGAGGCTTTGTCTCTCAGTAAAAATGGGAATAACAAGAGTTTGTAGATGTCAGGATGGACTCCATTGGTTTTGACAGTGTCGCAAATTCTCAAAAACACAGAGAGGTGTTGGTTTGGGTCTTCAGCAGCACTTCCTCCATATTGACAATTATTCTGAACCAGGGTAATCAATTGAGGCTTAAGTTCAAAGTTATTAGTATGGACATTGGGGGTTAGGATACTGCTCCCACAATTCCTTGGGTTTGGGATAGTGTAAGGGGCTAAAACTCTTCTATGAGGCTGGCCATTATTGTTAGACACATCCTCAGGTGGATTTGGGATGTTACCCTCCATCTCTTGATCCTCTTCTTCCGATTCTTCTTCTCCAATAACTCCCTTCCCTCTTGCTTCTTTTCTCAATCTCAGAAATGTCCTCTCTGGCTCAGAATTGAAAGAGGTGGATTCACCTCTTCTCCCTCCGGGCATACAACATAAACAAAACCAAAAGTTCAAATAGAACACTCTATTGCTAGAGTGAAGTAAATGTAAGTAGAGACAAAAACTCAAACAGTTAGAGTACTTAATAAAAACAAAAGAAAATGCTTAATCTAGATTATCACCTACTTAATCATTGTCAATCTAAATCGATCCCCGGCAACGACGCCAAAAACTTGATGTGGGAAAAATGATTCCACACAAACTCACCGGCAAGTGTACCGGGTCGCATCAAGTAGTAATAAATCACAGGAGTGATGTCGATCCCACAAGGATTGCTGGATTGAGCAACTTTAGTTTGGTGACGAATTTAGTTAGGCTAATAGTTTATGATTTGAGTGAAATTCGATTAACAGAAGTGAAATTGCAAGTAAACTAAAGTGCAGAATAAAAATTGGCAAAAACTGAAAGTGCAGAAGGAGTAAATTGCAGAAACTTAAAGTGCAAGAAATTAAAAGAGCTTAAACTTAAATTGCAAGAAAAGTAAATAACTGAAACTTAAAGTGCAAGTAATGTAAATTGCTGAATCTAAACTGCTGGGAAACTTAAATTGCATGAATAGTAAAGGGATTTGGGTGTTGGGAATCAAAACAGAACTGGCAAAAGTAATTTGCAGTAAACTATAGAATGCTCAGAGGAAGCAATTTAGAAGACAGATCCGTTAGGATTTTAGTACCAAAATAGAAATGGAAACAGAAGAGTCAAAGAAGAATGAAAATTTAGATCAATTCTAAAATCTTAAAAGAGAAATTGACAATTGCAGAAGAATAACAAAAACAGAAAGAAAATTCAGATCTCAATTGCTCTCTTAACAAAATAGAAAACAGGAAATTGCAAATGAAAAGTAAAAGATAACTTCAAATTGAAGAAATTCAGAAGAATTCTCCACTCCAAGTTCTCAGATCCAAAAACAGAAAAATAAAAGTTGCAGAAGAGAGAAAACAAAAACAGAAAGAAAAATTCATATATGATCTCAATTCTAAAATTAAAATGAAAACTAAGAGAGAGCTCTCTATGAAATCAAATTTCATCCTATTTATACACTTTCCAATTTAGTCTTCAAGTAAGTGGAGTGGTCTTTGTGGCCTTTGAAGGAGTGGATCAAAATGGCACTTGGGTGTTGCTTCCAGGGGAACGTTGCATTCTCTAAGTGAGCGCAGCGTTCATTCATCCACGCGTACGCATCACTGATGCGTGCGCGTCCTTTTGTGCATTTTGCTCATCGACGCGTACGCGTCATGTACGCGTATGCGTAACTATCATTCTTCAGCCCCAGCATGCTCATGAGCCATGATCATGCGTACACATCCTCAATAGCGTTAACTTAGTGAGCACTACGTTGGCTTAGTGAGCGCTGCCCACGCGTGCGCGTCTGATGAACAAAAATATTCTCATGCCGGATTAGAAATTAACAATGAGTTCAATCGTGAGTATAGTCTAATCGACATGCAAATATCGCATCAAACAATTCTAAAATCTATGACCGAGAGTACTGATCCCGGGTCGTTCTCCCTAGGATTTGCCTTAGAATGTGCATCATTGATTAGGAAGTCTTTTGTGGTTTTGAGAGTTGGTGCAAGAATTCAAGCTAACAAAAGTAAACAACAATTGATTGAAATAAAAGCCTTCGCTAAGGGTGAGTATTGGAAGTTCCATCATTGTAGTTCCCTTCAATTGTGATAAGAATTAATTATTGCTTCATTTAGTTAACCCCCTAATAATGGAAGAAAGTCAAGTGAGAGTAACTAACTTGAGTCACAAGTCCTAGTCTCATCCTAGGGAAGTCTAGCTTTAGTGCACTCCAAGTCAATTAGCAATTCTCAATTCCTAATCAACAATTGATATCCACTACTCAAGTGTCTCCAATAACTCAACCCCTAAGCCAAGTAAGAGAAATCTACTCCATAGCTAGGGTTGTCATTTTCAGAAATAATTGGTAGGCAATTATAGAAGACATGATGAAATCGAGAAAAAAGAATTGAATTAAAGCTATCTAACTCAAGCAATCATCAACAATCAAGCAATTGAATGAAATTTCTCAATTCACTAATCAAAATTCAAAGTAACAAAGTCACAAATCTAGATCCAAATGAATGAATCAAGAGAACACTAATTGAGAGTAGAAGAAGAGTAGATCTACAACTTGCATCAAAGTAAAAGTGAATTAGCAATGGATCTCACCAAGAAATCAAAGGAGAATTGCAATGGAGAGAGTAAAATCCTAGAGAGAAGTTAGAGTTTCTCTCTCCAAAAACAAAATGTAACTAACTACCCAAAATATCTAGAATTATGACTAATTATCCAAACCCCCATAATCCTTGGTCTTCTTAAGCTTTTCCCTCCAGAATTCTGCCCCAAAACAGGGCCTCCAACTGCCTGAAATCGCTGGTCACGTTTTCTTCTTAAAAAATCACATGCGCCCATCGGCGCGTACGCGCACAGTACGCGTACGCGTCCATGGGATTTTTCGTGACATACGCGCAGCCGTACAGTGCGCGCGCGCGTCCAAGGGTTTATGGCCCAGCCATATAAGCGCGCCGGCTTCTCGTCTCGGCTCCACTGTGCTAGCTCTGGGGGTGCACGTCCGCGCGTACGAGTATGGTGCGCGTGCGCGCCCATGCCCAAGTTCCAAAACTTTGATTTATTCCTTGCTCCTTCCATTCATGCACGCTCCCTTCATCCCTCTTAGCCATTTTTGCCCTATAACTTCTGAAACCACTTAACAAACGGATCACGGAAATGAATGCTAATAGAGGAAGATTACAATATATCAATTTTGATACAAAAGAAGCATGTTTTCATCTATGAAGCAAAATGGGAAAAGGAACACAAAATCATGCAGTTTTATATGAATAAGTGTGG
This sequence comes from Arachis hypogaea, assembly GCF_003086295.3. Lineage (NCBI taxonomy): Eukaryota > Viridiplantae > Streptophyta > Magnoliopsida > Fabales > Fabaceae > Arachis > Arachis hypogaea. The sequence goes on along the minus strand of NC_092049.1, from coordinate 77,994,802 downwards.
AAGATCATTGATAAAACCCTTAAAATCTATACATGATAAACCCTAAAAATGGAGTTTATCAGCATCCTCTGCACGTGCACGTGGCTAGCAAAATATCCAATTCAGGTTTCGGCGCTAGCCTCGCGTGTGCGTGCTTTGTCCCTGGTGACCCATCGACGTGTGCAGGTCAAGCATGCGTGCGCGTCGTTTGCAAAACTTTGCCTCCAAATTCGAACATGCCCAAAAACGCTGGCTTAGTGAATGTAGCACTCTCTTTTGAAAACGAGCGCCAAATGCTTCCACGCGTACGCGTGGTTCTTCGAAAATTGTCCCTGGTAAGCGTCCCATGCATGTGCGTGTCGCTTACTGAGCGTGGCGTTCTTTGTTTGAACACAACGTTGATCTGTACTGACCCTCTTTCTCTTCATTTCCTCACCTGTATTCAATCAAAACAGCAATCAAAGTCTCACCAAAATTATAAGAATTTGCATCATTCATAATAATTACTTAATTCTTGCATAAATCTCATGATTTTGCATAAAATAAATGATGTTTGATTGAATCACAATAATCATGAAATTTCATTCCAACTACTTACTTATTGTATAAGAAAGTGCATAAAACCTAATAAAAGCAACTAAAAATGCTAGTAAAACTAGCATAAGATGACTTGTCATCATTGCTTCCACACAATTGCCATGTTTGTGGTCCACAACTAGGATAGGAAACCTAGATTACCCACTTCTTGCCTAGAGTCCTGTAATTGCTTTCTTTTCAATTCCTTGCATGCTTGTTTCAATTCCTTCCTATTTACATCTCTTGCTATCTTGCTTTCATTTCCAATCCCCCATGCTCTCTCTCATAGCCAATAATTGTATATTTAATTGCAACTCCTAGGGAAGACGACCCGGGAGCTAAATACTCTCGGTTATAATTTGTTTTGTATTGTGATAACATTTGATTGATGGTCAATTTGTTGGGTTAGGACTATACTTACAATGCCAATTCCATTTTGATAATCAATTTCCTAACCTATGCAAATTGGCCATTATCAGTTGGCCATGGTATCACTAGGAAATGTATGTGTGGGCATTGGTATTTGTTTAGATAAGCTCCCCACTAGTGATACCATGGCCATTATCAGTTGGCCATGGTATCACTAGGAAATGTATGTGTGGGCATTGGTATTTGTTTAGATAAGCTCCCCACTTGTGCTTCCAATTTTGAGATTGCTACGTCTTGATTTCTTATGTTTGATCTGAACTTTTCTTGGTTTGCATCTATGTTTCCTTCAGCCTGTAGTTGTCTCTCCAGAATAGTGGAAATGGTTCCTGTTAGCTGTGATGACAATTGTGCTATTGTAGCCTCCAATTTTGCAAAATTACTGCTGATTTCACATGGTTGCATAGTTGAGGTTGATGTATCTTGATGGTGGTTGTTGTGTGTCTGTTGGGTGGAGTGATTGACACAAAAATTGTTGTCGGTAAGGAATTTCTCTTATAGAAAGAAGAATTTTGTTGTAAGCATAGCTCCAAACCAACGAACAACTCTCACATCAAATTAAGATATGGGTTTTGTGTCACAAATAACGAACCCCAAATAAGAATTAACCGGAGTATTTAAACTCCGAGTCGTCTCACAAGGAATTGCAATGAAATGCTCAATTATTGGCTATGAAGATGTAAGGGGGGGTTTTGATTGATAAGAGGGACAATAAAATAAATGACAAGAAAAGTAAAGAGAGTAATTAAAGAAAGAAATTAATAAAGAGAGACATTCATGGCAAGAATTGAGATCATAGGCTTTCTATCCTAGTCATACAACGATTAATTCATCTTATTTAGTCAACTCCAACAAATGGAAGAAGGTATCATGTTATCTTCACATAGGGAGAATGTCAAACAAGACTAATCAATTATATCACAATAATAAACAAGAATTTATCTTATTACGTCATCTCCAACATTGGAAGAAGATATAGGTTATCTTCCATGAGAGAAAGTCTAACAAGACTAGCTAATCTCAATCCAAAAGTTCTAATCAACTTACTAATTAAATTAGCAAAAGATTAGCGTCAATGGAAACAATATTAGCTAACAACTCTAGATCACCAACATGAGTTAGGTTTTTATGACTCAAGATTGCCTAATTACTCTTTCCAAGCCAAGAATGCTCAAAAATCTACTCTAAAGCCCAACCAAGCATTTTGTCAAACACTTGGTGGGTACAAAAGGAAAGTATAGTAAATGTGCAAGAATAATAAATCTACCAACTACCAATTGCAAGAAAAGTAAGATCACAACTCAAATCAATCCATAAAAAGAACATCAAACAATAAATTTCATTAACTGTAAATCAAATCCTACATGAGCATCCATGAACATAAAAGAGAGCATAAAAGGGAAATTAACAAGAAAACTAAGAAGAATAGAGTAGTAAAAACAAGAAATTGTAAAAGAAATAAGATGAGAACAATAATCAAAACCTAGATCTAAGATGGAATTAACCTAACCTAATTCTAGAGAGAAGAGGGAGCTTCTCTCTCTAGAAACTAACCTACATGATGCTAATGCTACAAACAATTGCTCCCCCCTTGCCCAAGCTTGAATTCTGCATGAAATAGCATTAGAAATAAGTTGGGTTGGGCCCAAAGTGCTTCAGAAATCGCTGGGGGCGATTTCACTTTAGTGGGCCACGGACAGCATCGGCGACCACGCGTACATGGCGCGTGCGCGCCCCTATACGCGAAGTAACATATAGCAAATTTTATATCATTTCGAAGCCCCAGATGTTAGCTTTCCAACGCAACTAGAACCGCCTCATTTGGACCTCTGTAGCTCAAGTTATGGTCGATTGAGTGCCAGGAGGTCAGGCTTGACAGCTTTACGGTTCCTTCATTTCTTCATAAGTTCTCCCACTTTGCATGCTTTTCTCCTCACTTCTTCTATCCAATACTTGCCTTATGAAACTGAAATTACTCAACAAACATATCAAGGCATCGAATGGAATTAAAGTGAGTTAAATTTAGCTATTTTAAGGCCTAAAAAGCATATTTTCACATTTAAGCACAAATCAAGGGAGAATTGCAAAACCATGCTATTTCATTGAATAAATGTGAGAAAAGGTGATAAAATCCCCCAAATTAAGCACAAGATAAACCACAAAATTGGGGTTTATCAATGATATGATGCATTTTATGAGCTGTGGTAGGGTCTGTTGTTGCTTGATTGATGGTTGGGGTTGTGGTTGTTGTATTGGTTGGATTGGTATGGTTTGTTATGATTTTGGTTGTGGCTTTGTTAGTTTTCCCACCCAAAATTTGGGTGGTTCTTCCAACCTGGGTTATATGTCTTGGAGTTTGGATCATATGGTGGTCTAGAGGAATTGTTCACATAATTTGCCTGCTCCCATTCGCATTCAGCTTCTGGTGCATCTCCTTCTTGTGGTAGTGCTTGAGCTTGGACAGCTGAGACTTGGCTTGTCTCCATCTTCTTTGTTATGGCTGCTAGTTGTGCTGAAATCATCTTGTTCTGTGCCAACAAGGCATCCATAGAATTGAGCTCTAGCACTCCCTTCTATTGAGTTCTTTCTGAAGCATAGAAGTACTCATTTTCAAATGGAAGTATGAACAATGAATAGCAAAATTGATCAAAGTAAAAATAAAATAAAATAGAAAAGGAAAAAAATTAAAGAACTGAAAAAGAATTAACAAGGTAATTAAAGTGCTTAATCTAGCTTCCCATCAATTTAATCATTGTCAAATTCAAACCAATCCTCGGCAACGGTGCCATAAAACTTGATGACCGGAATTCACTTCCCATATAAAAATAATGAATCCATTCTTTTGGCAAGCGCACCAAGAATATCGTCAAGTAATAACCCACTAGGAGTGGGATCGTATCCACAGAGATTGGTAGATTCGAACAATTTTAATCAATGGGTGAATTAGTCAAGCTGAGCAAGATAGATTGTGATTGTAGAATTGTAAAAGAGCAGAAATATAAATGACTCAAAAGTAAAGAGAAGCAGTAAAGTGCAGGAAAAGAAATGGCAATAATGTAAAGTGCAGAAACATAAATGACTTTATTGTAAATGGGAATGGGGAATAACAGAATGTAAAGAAAGCTATAAAGAATGTGAAAGATAAGAATATGGGGAATTCATTGAGATCAGGAGATGTTGTTCTCTTTGGATTAAATCCAGCTCATCTCATCTTCAATCATGCAACTCATTGACCTCTTGACAATCATGATTGATTGAACCCCAATCCCTTAGTGATTCAATCTCCCAGATCTTGATCAATAGCCAATTCCTTGGTCTAATTGCTCATGAAGAGAGATATGCTTGGTCCCTGATTATACCACACATCCTCATAGATCCAAGTAGATGGTGGATTATATGTCACCATATCCAATCACCAAAACCCATATTCTACTCAAGTGTGAGAAGAAATTTCTAGCATGGTTTCATGTTTCCTTTTCCAAGGTTTCCATGAAACTCATTTTGCATTCAACCTCTTTCCCAAGATGATTGAACACTAACATTAAAACAAAATTCCTTCTAGCAAATCAAAGAGAAGATGAAGAGAAGAAGAAATTCAGTATCATTAATCTATTAAATACAACAGAGCTCCCTCCCTCAATGAGAGGGAATTTAGCTACTCATAGCTTGAGAGAAAAGTACAAGAGATGCAAGAAGATGTGAAAAGTAAATCTAACTATACTTCAACAAAACTACTACTCAACAACCCCTTCTCAGTACTTTCAGGGGTTATTTATACTACTCCTATCACTAGAATTGAGAAAATACAAAAAGGAAAAGAAAATTACAATTGGAGGGAAAAGAAAACTCAATAAACGTGACCTTCCAGGCTTGACGTGTGACTGGCACTTGAGTAGCGTGCCACGCCTAGCCACTAAGTTTGGCTTGGCGCGCCACGCCCAGTCCCTCAAGTGGCACGCCCCATGCATCCATCTCCCTGGCGTGCCACACCTTCGAGCCCAAGTGGCATGCCCAGGGTCTTTTTAAACCTTGGTTAGCCTGGCGTGCAACGCCTTCGAGCCCAAGTAGCACACCCAGGCCTTTTCCTTCTTCTTCTCCTCTCTGAAAAGTTGAACTAGCATGGCACGCCCTGGATCTGGCGTGCCACGCCCATTATGTGTGCTTGGTTCCTTCTCTAGATAGTTAAACTAGCGTGGGATGCCCAGAGTCTGGCATGCCATGCCCCTTGTATGTGCTTGGTTTCTTTGATGGCGTGCCACGCCTAGAACTCAAGTGGCACGCCCAAGTCTTCTTCTTGTTGATTGATGATGCTGGCGTACCACGGCTGAGGCTCAAGTGGCGCACCCAAGTGGGAAATGGTAGCTGACGTGCCATGCCTTCGACACCAAGTGGCACGCCCATATATTTGGCCCTCTACCTTCTCCTATGGAAAGTTGTACTGGCGTGCTGATGAGCGGCTAATTTATACCCTTTTTGGCATTATTTTTTACATAGTTTTTAGTATGTTTTAGTTACTTTTTATTATATTTTTATTAGTTTTTATGCAAAAATCACATTTCTAGACTTTGATATGAGTTTGTGTATTTTTTTTTTTGTGATTTTAGGTATTTTCTGGCTGAAATTGAGGGACCTGAGCAAAAATCTGATTCAGAGGCTGAAAAAGGACTGCAGATGTTGTTGGATTCTGACCCTCCTGCACTCGAAGTAGATTTTCTGATGCTACAGAAGCCCAATTGGCACCCTCTCAATTGCGTTGGAAAGTATACATCTTGGGCTTTCCAGCAATGTATAATAGTCCATACTTTGTCCGAGATTTGATGGCCCAAACGGGCGTTTAAACGCCCACCAGAGACCCTTTTCTGGCGTAAAACGCCAAAACTGGAGTAAAATGCCCAAACTGGCATCCAAGCTGGCGTTTAACTCTAGAAATGACCTAGGCACGTGTAAAGCTCAATGCTCAGCCCAAGCACACACCAAGTGGGCCCCGGAAGTGGATTTCTGCACTATCTGCACTAAGTTACTTATTTTCTGTAATCCCTAGTAACTAGTTTAGTATAAATAGCACTTTTTACTATTGTATTCGCAGGTCTCTGGATGTTTAGTCTTGAGTTTTGGAACACATATTATGCCATATTTTACATTTAGAGGCTGGCCACACGGCCATACCTAGACCTTTTTCTCTTATATATTTTCTACGGTGGATTTTCTACACCTCATAAATTAAGGTGCGGAGCTCTGCTGTTCTTCATGAATTAATGCAAGTACTATTGTTTCTCTTTCAATTCACGCCTACTTTTTCTCCAAGATATACTCTTGTACTTAATTCAGTTAAGTCAGAATGAAGGGGTGACCCGTGACAATCACCCACTATCTTCGTTACTCGCTTAGCCAAGATCCGCGTGCCTGACAACCACAAGCGGTCTACATGATGTTCAACATAGTCATTGGACGACAGCCGGAGTATATTCTCTTGGGTCTCTAATCCACGGACCGAGTCCATGAGATTAGAACCTTCGTGGTATAGGCTAGAACCAATTGGCAGCATTCCTGAGATCTGGAAAGTCTAAACCTTGTCTGTGATATTCCGAGTAGGATCTGGGAAGGGATGACCGTGAAGAGCTTCAAACTCGCAAATTTTGGGCATAGTGACAGTGTGCAAAAGGATAGAGAGATCCTATTCCGACGCTTGTGAGAACCGACAGATGATTAGCTGTGCGATAGCTGTACCTGGTATTTTTCATCCGAGACGAGAAATCTGACAGTTGATTAGCCGTGCAGAAACCGTACCTGGTATTTTTCATCCGAGAGGATCATACAGCTTGCCATGGAAGGGAGCACGTATGATTGGGAGAAGACAATAGGAAAGCAGAGGTTCAGAAGCAACAAAGCATCTCCAAACGCTTATCTGAAATTCCCACCAATGATTTACATAAGTATCTTTATTTTATTTTATGTTTATTTATCTTTTAATTATCAAAACCTCATAACCATTTGAATCCTCCTGACTAAGATTTACAGGATGACCATAGCTTGCTTCAAGCCAACAATCTCCGTGGGATCGACCCTTACTCACATAAGGTATTACTTGGACGACCCAGTGCACTTGCTGGTTAGTTGTGCGGAGTTGTGAAAAGTGTGATCACAATTTCGTGCACCACGTGCCATGCCCTGGTGTTCAAGTGGCACGCCCATATTGGTGTCTCCCTTCAAGCTTGGCATGCCACACTTGGGTCCTCAAGTGGCACGCCTAAGTGTTGGATCAGAGTTGGCGTGCCACGCCTTCGACATCAAGTGGCACGCCCAAGTGTTTGGGTCTTCAACCTCTTCTCTAGAAACTTGAACTGGCGTGCCACGCCTTGATGCTCAAGTGGCACGCCCACCTTAAGGTGGCTTCTTTAAGCTTAGCGTGCCATGCCTGGGTCTTCAAGTGGCACGCCCAAGTGATGGGTTGGAGCTGGCGAGACACGCGTTCGATACTAAGTGGCATGCCCAAGTGGTTGTTGACGCGAGCAAATTCGTCGGTTAAGAATTCCTTCTCGGTAAAAGGATGAAGAGAAAACTTTTGCGTGGTCTAAAAATTTGCAGATAAATCCTCGTTGCAAGTATAGCTCCTAAACCAACAAAGGTCCTTTCTTACAAATGTTTTGGTTGTCACAAGTAACAAACCCCTTTAAAATTGATAACCGAAGTATTTAAACCTCGGGTCGTCTTCTCAAGGAACTGCAGGGAGGTGTTCTTATTATTGGTTATGAGTTTTGTAAATTGGGGGTTTTAAAAGTAAGGAACAAGTAATTTAAATGACAAGTAAAATAAATAAATAACTATAAAATAAACTCTTGGCAAGGTATGAAAATTTGGAAGTCCTATCCTAGTTACTCCTATGAGAATTGAAGTTAATCCCACTTAGTTAACCTTTACGAAAGCAAGGGAAAGTCAAGTGAACTAATTAGTTAGATTCCCAAGTCCTAGCCAACTCCTAAGGAAAGACTAGAGTTAGTGGAATTCCAGTCAATTAGCCGACATAACAATCAATCATGATAAGTTGAAACTCAAGAGCCTCCAGTTAATCAATTTAAGCCAAGAATATAAAAAGCTAAACAAGAATCATAAATCTGAAATACCTCAATTGCATTAATAAGAGAAAATCAATCTAAACATAGAGAGTTCATAAGCCAATTTGGCAACACAAGTAATTAAAGAAAAGCATTGAAGTATCTGAAAGTAAAAGAGAAATATAAAGTAAAAGAAATATTGAACCTGAGAGGAAGTTGAAATCCTAAATCCTTTAAGAGGAATCCTAATCCTAAAACCTAAGAGAGGAGAAAACCTCTCCCTCTAAAAACTACATCTAAACTATGAAAAGTGAATAATCGAAGACCTCCTTATGAATGGATGCATTCCCCCATTTTATAACCTCTAATATGTGCTTTCTGGACTTGGATCTGGGCCAAAAAGGGTTTTAGAAATCGCTGGGAGCATTTTCTGCAGTTTCTGGTGCGTGGGCGTCTGTCACGCATCCGCGTGGGTCACGCGGTCGCGTCATCTGGAGCTTTCCTTATCACGCGTTCGCTTCGGTCACGCGTACGCGTCATCTGTGTTCTGCTCAAGGCACGCGTCCGCGTCAGTCACGCGTTCGCGTCACTGCCTTTTCGCGCTAGGCATGCGGCCGCGTCGTCCATGCGTTCGCGTCGATGCCAGTTTCTTCAAAAACTCTATTTTGTGCTTTCCTTCCATTTTTGTATGTTTCCTTTCCATCCTTTAAATCATTCCTGCCTTAGGAGATCTGAAAATACTCAACACATAAATCACGGCATCGAATGGTAATAAAAAATATTTAAAATAAATATTTTTAAAGCATAGGAAACATGTTTTTCACATATATCACATAATAAGGAAGGGAAAGTAAAACCATGCAATTTCACATGAATAAGTGGGTGAAGGATTGAATAAATCACTTGAATTCAGCACAAAATATATCATAAAATATGGGTTTATCAAAGGAGAAATAACCTCGTTGCAAGTATAGTTCTCAACTAACAAGTAATGCTCGATCAAAGTTTAATATTTCTAATTCAAATTAACTGAGAGTAGTTAAACCTCGGGTCGTTCTCCCTAGGAATACAAATGAAATGTTACACTTTCGGTTGTTAAGAGAACAAACGGGGTTTTGTGCAATCAAAGAAAGAAAGATTAAAGAAACTAAGCAATAAAAGAACTAAGCAATGATCAAAATTGTAATTAATGCAAATAAAGGGGAAATGAGATCAAAACTAGTGAAAATGCAAGGAATGCAATAAAGAACCTTGAAATGGGAATGAGCTTCCGAGAAATTCTATCTTTGCCATAAGCACAACTATGGTAATTATCATGAGTCAATCTTGCCTAGTAGATAAAAGGCTAGCGTCAATAGAAACAAGAGTCAACTAACTACCCAAGAATTACCACTAAATGTCGGACATTATGACTCTAGTATCCTAGGGACTCAAACCACAAGCCAAGGTAGGAAAATCTACTCAAAATCTAGAGTTGGCATTTTCACAAACACCTTGTGTGCATAAAAGTAAGACATGGAACATTGCAAAGTAAAATGGAAAGCTATAACCAATTATCAACAAAACCAAACATAAACAAGCAATCAAGCATAAAGAAAGCATGAAATGTAAAATTCATTAATCAAAACTTCAAGAAACATAAAATTGCAATATGAACAAAGTAACTTGAACCTAAAGGAAAATGAAAGTAAAAGTGCTTGAATTAAAGAGGAAATTGAGAGTACTTACAATTGAGGAAGTAAATTCAAAATCAAAGCTTGCTATAAAATGCTACAATGGAAATTGATAAACCCTAGGAAAGCAATGCTACACTACTCCTACTCCTATGGAAGCTTCCTAATACTAAGAAAAACTAAAACTAAAACCTAATGTAAGCTAATGTCTTGATATGTGTTGATTCTCCCCTTATATAGCACTTCAAAATCAGCATCCAAGCCTTCCAAAATGGCCCAAAAGGCCTCAGAATTCGAGAAGCACATGCATCATTAATGAAATCACGTGTTGGGACCTGTATGGACGCACAGATGCGTGTGTCCGTACGCGCGGCTGAAAATTGACCTATGCGTACGCACACATGGAAATTCTTGCTTGTGCGCACGCATGTAGGGCTGTGCACATGCACACTTCGCTGTGTGTGTTTTTCCTTGTTTTCTTCAGGTTTTCTCCCTTGTACATGCTTTCTTCTACTTTTGCCCATCCATTCTTGCCTCCAAGGCCTGAAACCACTCACAAACTATATCACGGCATTGAATGACATAAAAGTAGAATTAAAAATCACTAATCTAAGCATTAAAATGCATGTTTTTACATTCATAATCAAATTAGGGATCAAACACAAAAGTATGCTATTTTGGCGCTTAAGTGTGAGTTCATGTGCTAGAATCCATTCAGATCAAGCCAAAATGCATCGAAAAATATGGCCTCATCAATTTTCCCATACTTAAACAATAGCTTTTCCTCATGCTAAACTAACAAGGAGAATGATCAAAGGGGTAGTCAACTTATTAAATGCAACTACCTATTTTCATGCAAGTATATTATATACTATCTATATCTATATATCTATCTATAGTATCTATATGAAATTGGTGAAACAAACAATCAAATTCCCAAGCAAGTATGGACAAATAGGGCTAAGCAAAGAAATAATCCAATGCATCCAAAATCTAAAGGATTGATTCAACTTATCAAAGTGAAGCAACTTGCAAGAATACATGATAAGGAGTACGGAAACATAGAGTTGAGTAATTGAACCCTCACTAGGTGTGTATACACTCTAGTCACTCAGTATTTAGGGGTTTAATCACTCAAGTCTCTTCCTAATCATGCTTTCAAGGAATTGCTTTTCATCTAACAATCAACAACAAGTGATGCATGAATGCAATTATCATGAGGACTTCATATGGTTGTAATGGGGTTAGGGTTAAGGTGGGATAGATATGACTAAGTGGACTAAAATGGTTGAATCCTTGATCAGCTTAAGTCATCCACATCAACCTATATTAACCAAATCAAAACAAAATACAATCCTAACCTTCCATCAATTCTTTCTCACAAACACTCATGTATGCTTTTCTCACAAGAACATCACATATGCAATTCTTTATTCGTTCATTTACTCCTTAGGGTGACCTTCATCCCCTTTTTAGGATTTTTTTTTTTTGAATTTAGAATTGTATAAGGTTAAGTGGTTCATACATGAATGTTTCTATTTTTCAAAATTTTTCAATGAAGTATCCAAATTAAACATTTTTATTTACTACCAAAGTTTTCCAAAAGATTCCCCCACACTTAAATGTAACACACTCCTTCAACCTAAGCCAATCAAGGATACAATCCAAGGTAAGACATGGTTTTTCGCTTAAGGTTGTGATGTGGTAATATTAAAAATAATGGGGTCAATTATAGCTCAAAAGGGTTTAACAATGGTGAATGCAAAATGTAGGTTCTATGGGTAAAGTAAGCTTTTATCAAAGATGGCCTCAATCATGCTCAATGCAATTCAAAACATCAATCATTGGAAGGAAAGAATCAAGCAAAACCAAGATCACAATCATAGAAGAGATATATCACACAATGAACAAAATTAGTGGTTGAAATGTGTAATCACTCAATATAGCCCAAAAACTCACAGGGTATTTGTTCTTTACTCTTCTATGTTCCAAAAATAAATCATTCAAGCAAGTTTTGAAAATAGTTTTCTCAATCAATTCAATAGAATGCCCTTGACACAATTCTTGGAATTCCTTCTTGTTTTTCACCAAAATTATTTCCTATATGTATGTATCATGTGATAGACGCAAAAATTTTCAAAATTTCCTAGTTCTTTTCCTAATTTTCAACAAGCAAAAAGTAACATGAACAATTAGGACCAAGATAAACTAGGTATAAGCTATTCATATCATCCAATCATAATCCATATCTATACTATATACCAGCAGTATAAGGAAGCAATATGTATATATATATATATATATATATATATATATATATATATATATATATATATATATATATATACCAAAATGGAAATGCAATACTAAAGATAACTAGAAGCAACTAATATATATACCAAAAGTACTAAACAGTAGTGCATAAGTCAAAGTACTATAAATATCCACAAAAAGCATAGTAAAACTCAAAATAAACTAAATAGAAGTGTTCGGAAGAGAATGTTTTGATGCACGGAAACTTGTCTCTTAACAAATCTCCCTCGACAAGTATACCGAATTGTCGTTAAGTAAAAACTCACAATAGAGTGAGGTCGAATCCCACAGGGATTGATTGGTCAAGCAACTTTAATTGGAGGAATGTTCTAGTTGAGCTATGCAGAATTTAGTTTGAGAGTTGCAGGAAATTAAATGGCGGGAAAGTAAATAGCAGAAAATGTAAATGCTGGAAATAAAGAGCTGAAAATAGATGACGGAAAATAAATTGTAGAATCTTAAATGGGAATGTGGAAGATGATCATAGAAGTAATGGGCAAAAATTAAAGAGAATGAGTAAGATCAGAAATGGGGAGTTCATTGGGCTTAGGAGATGTTGCATCCTCCGAATCAAGTTCATTTTCATCTCTTCCTCAATCAATGCATTCATTGATCTCCTTGGCAATCTTAAGTGATTGAATTCCAATTCCTTGGTAATTCAATCTCTCAAATCTTGATCAATAGCCAATTCCTTGGTCCAATTGCTCATGAGAAGAGATGAGGTATGGTCACTGATTATACCACATGTATTTCCAAATCAAAGTGTTGGTAGGATTATATGTCACTATATCCATCCAAACCCCAATTTGGTCCAACATGAGAAAGTATTTCTAGCATGATCTCTTCATTCCTCATCCAAAGTTTCGAAGAGATCCAAGTATGAATAGCTTCTTTTCCAAGATAACTACTCAATTGGGTGAAGATTGAAAGCTTTCTAGTAAAATCAAGAGAAAAGAAAGAAGAAGAATAATAAAAACTATTATTGATCCAACAAATTACAACAGAGCTCCCTAACCCAATGAAAGGGGTTTAGTTGTCCATAGCTTTGGGAATGGAAAACAAAGATGGAGAATGCATTCTGAAAAGTTAAACTAGAAGTTGCAGAGAAAGTAAAAAATACAGAGAGTAATTCTAATAATGCCCAAAAAGCTCCCTTCTAGTTCAAAGTTCTCCTTATTTATACTATTCTTCTGATCTTCTAGTTGGCTCTTCAAGTCTTGGATATGGGCCTTTGGATCTTGAGTTGAAGTAGTTATCGTCTTCAGTGGGCTCAGCTTTACTTGCAGAGAAAGTGTGCAGTAGGTATGGACTTTAGCTTGGGGCGTTAGTGGTGTTAACGTTAAGTGAAACTGTGGGGTCGAGAACGTTAGTGACAATCACCTTTTTCACTAACGTTCCTAACCCAAAAATGGTCCACGTTAACTTCAATGTTAGTGGCACTAACGTGACCACTAACGTTGCTTCTTGGCCCTTCGCAAATGTTACTGGGGTTTACCTTTTCCAATAACGTTGAGAGTACCCCTTTCTTCCTACGTTAGAGTTCACGTTAGTATAGTTAACGTGGCCTTTAACGTAGGCTTGCCAAATCTTCCAGAGCGTTAGTGATACTTACCTTTGTCACTAACGCTTCAAAACGCCCCTACTTCCCACGTTAGAGTTCACGTTAACTAGGTTAACGTGACTTCTAACGTGGTATTGATAGCCATCTCCAATGTTAGTGACAAAGGTGAGTGTCACTAACGTTGGCTCATCATCCCTCTTCTCCACGTTAGCTTCTACGTTAATGTAATTAACGTGGCTCATAGTGGCTTAATCCAACGTTAGTGACAAAGGTGAGTTTCACTAACGTTGGTGATTCCTTGCTCCCTCCACGTTAGAGTCCACGTTAACTAGGTTAACGTGACTCTTAACGTGGCAAATATGAGCTTAGTCCAACGTTAGTGACAAAGGTGAATGTCACTAACGTTGGCATTATCTTCCTCATCCACGTTAGAGTTCACGTTAAATGAGTTAACGTGACTCTTAACGTGGCCAACTGCCACTTTGGAACGTTAGTGGCACTTACTTTTACCACTAACGTTGGAGTTCTACTTCTCTTCCACGTTAGCTTCCACATTAACATAGTTAACGTGGCAACTAACGTGGGCTATGATGGCTCACGAAGGCGTTAATGGCGATCACTTTTCTCATTAATGTTGCAAGCTAGCCTCCATTCCACGTTAGTGGTCACGTTAGCTAGACTAACGTGGCTACTAACGTGGTTCTTCCTTGTTTCCTTTGTCCTGAAATCAAGCAATAAAGTGCATCAAAGTTCTAATCCAAGTTATGAGACGTGCATCATTCAATTTGTCATTTAATTCATGCATAATTCTCATGAAATCATGTAAAATTCACAATGTTTGCTTGAATCAAGATGTAAGTGATTATTTACCCAAACTTGCTTATTTCCTAAGAAAGCGCATGAAACTACCCTAAAACCATAAAGAAAAGGTCAGTGAAACTGGCCAAAATGCCCTGACATCACAACACCAAACTTAAAGCTTGCTTGTCCCTAAGCAAGTACTGGAACAAGAGAATGATGAATGAAATGACAAGATGAATGAATCATTCTTGTGGAAGTCATGTCCTTGGTTTTATAGGGTTTCATGCATAGCAACTTAGGTTCATTCCTTTACTAGCTTTCAAACCTTTATCATGCCTTGGAATACTCACTTGATTGCACCCTTTGAGACTGTTATTTATTGATCCCTTTGTCTTTCCAAGGTTTATTGCATCCTTAGGCTAAGTGTTCTGTGAGAGGGCGACTCTTTAAGATAAGTTTTCAGCCAACACTCCCGAACCAGTTGGTTCAAGGTGCTAGGTGTTGAAACACCCCTAAGGACTTACTCCCTCAAGTCTCTCTCCCCCATACATGCATACCACAGGCACATGGTTTGTTATTTTCTTTCCTTGAGGTCTTGGTGTCCAGCACCTCTTTGGGTTACTAAATATTCTGTAGCAAGGTTGCTCTTGATAGTGGATTTTCAGTTGATAATCCCGAGTTAGTTAACCCAAGTTACCAAGTGATGAAGCACTCCTAAGAACTTATTCATCCAAGCAGATCCTTGGTACAAGAGCACCACAGACACATCCCTCAAGGTTCAAGCCCTTAGTGCCTAGCCTTATTCTTTATTACCTTTCTTTCTTTTTCAACTCTTATTGTTCTTTTCCTTTTTCTTATTGGGATCTTATTATTTAGCTAGTCTCATGGGGTGTGTTTCAAGCATATGATTCAGGACAGATAGTTGCCTTCCCACCTTGTTGGTGAACCAACTTAACTAAGTGATTACTACACCACAAATCTAAGAACTTACTCCACAAATTGAACATCACTCTGGTCTTTCATAACATCTCTTTTTATTTAGCTTAAAAGGACAAACATACAATAAGCAAGATGCAGATGAAGATAGGTAACTTGAACCAGCACACATATGAAAAAGGCAAGAAAAACCTAAACTACCATAGAAGCATGTTCTATTTCATACATGATTTTCCTTATTTAAAACTTGAAAAAGATGGGATAATGAGGGAACTCCACCACCTTTTACTCATGGGGTTGCTCATGCTCTCCCTCTTGTTTGTCCTTTTTGTGTTTTTCTTGAGTGCTTGAACTCCCACTTCCCTTTCCTTTTCCAATCAACTTTTTCCAGAAGCCAGCATCTTCCATCTTCTTTTTCAATGTTTCCTTCTGCTGTTTCACCTTCCTTTCCTCTTGTTCTGTTAGATCTTTTTGGACTACATCATACCTAGGGATTGCAGAGTGCAGATTATGCATATGACCAGACATATAGTTCAACTTGGCTTGAGTGTTTATGTTGAACTCCTCCCTATGTAGTTGCCGTCCTTCATTAAGTACGCTGAACTCATTGAATGCCTTTGTTTGAGCTAGCTGACGTTGGTTGAGTTCTTGAAGGCGTTTATCTTGATGTTCTTGCCTTTCAGTCACTTGATTGATGGCTTGAGTGAGCTGGGAGTAGTGTTCCATTTGCTGTTTCTGCCACTCCCCTTGTTGATTCATCCAATTAGAAAGGAGTTCTTCTTGACGATCCATCCTTTGGGATTAAATGTGTAGTTATTGCTCTTGCCCTTCCATATATCTCCTTGCCAAGTCCTCAATGGCTCCTTGAATGTGGCCCAGATTTATATTGGTTGGATCATAGTACTCTTCTTGCTGGTATTCTTCCTGATGATGTTCTTCTTGGTGAGGTCCTTCTTGTGATGTTCTTTTCCCTATTTGAGGCCTTCTTTGTTACTGGGCGGGTGCCACATAAGTTATTCGCTGTAACGTGATTGACCTTCCAGGGTTTACCCAACTTGGATTGTTGTCTTCGAAGACTACCTTGGCTTTCGTACACAGTCTAAGGATGGTGCTGAGGTACCAAAGTCTAGCACCTGGATCATTCTTCTCAGCTGACTCTTGAATCCCCTCAGCTATAATCTCATGCACATTGATGCCTCCACCCTTTATTAAGCAATGTACCATAGTGGCTCGAGTAGTGTTAACCTCCGAATTGTTTGTAGCTGGGAGGATAGATCTCCTCACGAGCTCAAACCATCCCTTGGCTTCCGGGATGAGGTCTCCTCTCCTGATGAACCGAGGTCTTCTATCCGAATACCTTTCCTAGTCAGATCCTATAACACACATATCATTCACAATTTCTTCAAGTTCATCATTGTCGGGGCCATTATTTATTCTCACGTGATAACTGGGCTCATCAAAATGTGGCGATTTCAGCTGAAGAACCCTCGTTATGGCATTGGGGCTGAAGTCCACCTCTGTTCCTCTCACCTAACTTTTGAAGGTGGGGGCCTTAGTTTTGTCTTCTCTGACCACATTTGCATAGAATTCTTTGATGAGGTTTGCATTTATCTTTGCTTCTGGGTTCGTGAGCCTTTGCCAACCCCTTTGTTCGATCTTCTCTCGAATCTGTGGGCATTCATCCTCGTTGAACTGGAATGTTAACTCAGGCAATATCTTTTTGAGCTTTATCCGTTCAAATTCAAGTTCATGGAATGCAGTTTTGAATTTCTCTTCATCAAAAGGGCTGCCCTCAATCGGTTCCTTTCTCTTTTGCCTCTTGGAGCTCGATGATGCCATAAGTAAGAGTTGATGTGTGAAAGTGTTGAGGGGTTGTGGATAAGTGGTGGAATTCGGTTGGGTTTGGATAGGGTGTAGCTTGGAGAATTGTACTTCGAGAGTGAGAAGTCTGAAGAAGTGGTTGCTGGAATGTGAAGGGAAGTACGGACTAGGAATCACTTATATAGGAAAGTGGTGAGTGAATGGAAGGTGTGGATTGATGGAGTGGGTGTGTGATGGACGGATGGGGTTTAGCAATGGATGAGCACAAGGATCATCAACTTTATGATGGGGTTGGTTCAGTTTCCAAGCTTATTCTTCTTCCAATGTTGCATGGCAACAATTCCCAATGCAATCCCCTTGAAGACACGTGTATAGTCCTCTCTTTTTATGGTGGCCGAACCCCCCTTCAATTGTCCCATCAATTCTCCTACAAAATAAAAGAAATATGATTAATAAAATTGTGGAAAGTGGCGGCAAAATTTGAAAAGAAGAGAAAGAGTAACTACTTTTTAAAATTTTTGTTTCTAGTTACTAATTGCTATTCATGAGTGCAAACCAAATAACCAACTAAATGTCCATGTATGCAACATTGGTGACACCAAACTTAGTTTGTGGCACTGTGGTGTAAGAAGATTTGTTCAAGGTGCTAAGAGTGACATGCTATGAGTTGCATTCATGCTCTCTTAGTGTGCCTTGAACACCAAACTTGTTCTTCACTATATGTTGCATTCAAGGATATGTCAAAGTTGATTTGAATTTCATGAACCTTACTTTATTAACTACTTTAAAAGCATGTAAAACATGGGTTGCCTCCCATGAAGCGCTTCTTTAGCGTCACTAGCTTGACATTCTGCCTTTTGTCAGGGTGGCTGGTAGTGCTTCAGATCTTCTCCTCTTGCAGTAAACCTATATCCATTGGCTTCACCAAGGATCTCTACATGTTCTAGGGAGAGAACTTTATTGATGGTGAAAACCTTGGGTAGCTGAGATGGGATGGTGGGGAGATGAGGTGGAATATCTGGGAAGTAAGCTGAGATCACTTTATCCCCTGGAGAGAAATCTTCTGTAGGGATCTTCTTGTTCCTCCATCTCCTTAGTGCCTTCTTCTTTGTTTCTTTTGCTGTTATCCTGCTCTTTGTGGTCTCTTTTCCTAGGGAGATTTTGTTACTGGTCTCATATGATTCTGGTGATTTTGGCTCCACTTGAGTTTCCTTTAGCTGTGACACCTTCTGGCTGTTTTGCTTATCAACCAAGGGGATTCCCAGGTGTACATTTTGTGCTTCAGTGCTTGTTTCTTCCACCAGTGCTTTGTTGTGATTTTCTCTTGGTTCCTTGTTTTCCTAGTCTGCTTCTTGTGAGGGTTTGAAGACATTGAATGCGAGTTGTTCATCATTTATCCTCAGTATTAGCTCTCCTCGCTCCACATCTATGAGTGCTCTGGCTGTAGCGAGGAACGGTCTTCCCAATATGATTAGGTGGATGGGACTCTCTTCCATTTCCAATATGACAAAATCGGTGGAGAGGAAATAGTTTCCCACTTTCACCAACACATTTTCAACCACTCCCACTGCTTGTTTTTGAGTTTTGTCAGCCTGCCTGATGACTACGTCTGTGGGCATTAGCTCAGTGATCTGCAGCCTCTTCATTAGAGATAGAGGCATTAAGTTGATGCTTGCTCCCAGGTCACAGAGTCCCTTATCAATCAGTGTTTCTCCTATGGCACAGGGGATGTGAAAACTCCCTGGGTCCTTCCTTTTTGTAGGCAACTCTGTTTGAATGAGAGCACTGCACTCCTTATTCATCACTATTGTTTGTCCTCCCTTGAGTCAGCTTTTCCTAGTTAGCAGCTCCTTCATATACTTAATGTATGAGGGCATTTGTTGGAGGGCCTTGATGAATGGTATGTTTACATGGAGAGATGCAAACATGTCAAGAAACCTTGAGTATATTCTCTTCTCTACACCACCATTGAGTATTTGAGGAAAGGGTGCATAGAGTCTTAGCAGCTCCTTCTATGTGATTATGGTTTCTTGATGATTCTCTTCCTGCTTTCCTGCTGATGTATCTTCAGGTTGTTCTAATGGTTTGTTCGGCTCTTCCTCAGTCTCCTTATCACTTATAGTAACCATCTTGCAATCTTCCCAGCTGACCTTCTTTGCTTCACCTCTCGAATTTTTTTCTGTGTCACTTGGGAAGCTATCAGTAGGTTTGGGGATCTTCTCAAAAATGTATCCCACTTAAAACTCCAGCCTCTTGATGGTGTCTCCCTGGTTCTTGATATTGGCTCGCACCTCCTCCTTGAACACCTTGTTATCTTGGATTTCCTTACATATGCCCTCAAGTAGAGTCTCAATCCTTGATAGTCTTTCTTCCGATGATGGAGAGTTGAGATTGGAAGGATGAGAAGGGCCATTTTGACATTGGTATGGATGTTGAGAGGTGTTGTTAGGTGGGTGTTGATATGACCTCTGTGTGGAGTGTTGGTGAGCTGCATTGTTGTTGGGGTTGTGGCGTCTCTGATCTTGGCCTTGATCCTGTTGGTTTCCCCACCCAAAGTTTGGGTGGTTCCTCCAACCAGGATTATATGTTTTGGAGTATGGGTCATGGTTCTGCCTAGGTGAATTTCCAATGTAGTTGACTTGTTCCTGATCACCTTATGCTTCTTCATTCACTCCTTCTTGAGCTACTGCTGACGTGGTGATTGCTGCCACTTGATTCCTCTCCATATTTTTGGTAAGGTCAGCCAACTGCTTGGTGATAAGCTTGTTTTGAGCTAGCAGTGCATCCACATTGTTCAGCTCCATCATTCCTCTAGTGTTGCCTCTTTCAGAAGTATAGAAGTAGTCATTCTCTACTACAGTCTCAATGACATCTATGGCTTCTTTAATGGTCTTCTTCTTATTCAGAGATCCCCCGGATGAGTGGTCTACTGCCTTCTTTGATTCATACGAAAGGCTTTCATAGAAAATGTGCAACTGCACCCATTCATTGAACATATCTGGCGGGCATCTTCTTGTCAGGTCCTTAAACCTCTCCCATGCTTCATATAGAGTCTCACCATCTTACTGCCTGAAGGTTTGTACCTCAGCTCTCAACCTGTTGATTCGTTGAAGAGGATAGAATCTTGCCAAGAATTTGTTCACCACGTCTTCCCAGGTTGCTAAACTCTCCTTTGGAAAGGATTCCAGCCATTTAGATGCTTTGTCCTTGAGTGAGAAGGGAAACAGAAGTAGTCTATAGGTGTCAGGGTGAACACCATTAGACTTCACAGTATCGCATATCCTCAGGAAGGTGGTTAGATGTTATTTGGGGTCTTCTTGGACACTTCCTCTAAATGAACAATTGTTTTGAACAAGGGTGATGAGCTGTGGCTTTAGTTCAAAGTTGTTGGCATGTATGCTTGGCCTTTGGATGCAACTTCCACAGTTTCTTGGATTTGGGTTGATGTAAGAACCCAGAACTCTTCTCTCTTGTCCAGCCTGATGCGCTGGACCTTCTCTGCCATGGTTGTGAGCCTCTTCTTCATGATGGTTCCCCATATTCTCATTCATGTCTGGTTCAATGTACTCCTCCTCTTCCTCAGCACCAACTACTCTCTTCTCTCTTGCTTCCCTCCTTAATCTAAGGAAGGTCCTCTCAGGTTCAGAATCAAAGAAAGTTGAAGCCCTGCTTTTTCTACCTGTCATACAACCAATAAGGCACAAGCAAGAAAGATAGATGCAGATAATATTTTCTGCAGAAATACTATTAGTGTGAGTGATGCAATATATCAAACAGTTAGTGGGTCAGGGAAGCAAATATTAAAACAAAATGCAGGTAACACCACTAATAGGTGAAAGGTAAAAGGAAAGAAATAACTAAAACTGAAAGTAAATTACTCAGATGAAACTAAATCAAACAAAAGGAAAATGCTCAATCTAGTTATCCACCAATTTAATCATTGTTGATACAAAATCAATCCCCGGCAACGGCGCCATAAACTTGATGCACGGAAAATTGTCTCTTAACAAATCTCCCTCGGTAAGTATACCGAATTGTCATCAAGTAAAAACTCACAATAGAGTGAGGTCAAATCCCACAGGGATTGATTGGTCAAGAAACTTTAATTGGAGGAATGTTCTAGTTGAGCTAAGCAGAATTTGGTTTGAGAGTTACAGGAAATTAAATGGCGGGAAAGTAAATAGCAGAAAATGTAAATGCTGGAAATAAAGAGCTGAAAATAGATGACGGAAAAAAAATTGCAGAATCTTAAATGGGAATGGGGAAGATGATCATAGAAGTAATGGGCAGAAATTAAAGAGAATGGGTAAGATCAGAAATGGGGAGTTCATTGGGCTTAGGAGATGTTGCATCCTCCGGATCAAGTTCATTTTCATCTCTTCTTCAATCAATGCATTCATTGATCTCCTTGGCAATCTTAAGTGATTGAATTCCAATTCCTTGGTAATTCAATCTCTCAAATCTTGATCAATAGCCAATTCCTTGGTCCAATTGCTCATGAGAAGAGATGAGGTATGGTCACTGATTATACCACATGTATTTCCAAATCAAAGTGTTGGTAGGATTATATGTCACTATATCCATCCAAACCCCAATTTGGTCCAACATGAGAAAGCATTTCTAGCATGATCTTTTCATTCCTCTTCCAAGGTTCCGAAGAGATCCAAGTATGAATAGCTTCTTTTCCAAGATAACTACTCAATTGGGTGAAGATTGAAAGCTTTTTAGTAAAATCAAGAGAAAAGAAAGAAGAAGAATAATGAAAACTATTATTGATCCATCAAATTACAACAGAGCTCCCTAACCCAATGAAAGGGGTTTAGTTGTTCATAGCTCTGGGAATGGAAAACAAAGAAGGAGAATGCATTCTGAAAAGTTAAACTAGAAGTTGCAGAGAATGTAAAAAATACAGAGAGTAATTCTAATAATGCCCAAAAAGCTCCCTTCTAGTTCAAAGTTCTCCCTATTTATACTATTCTTCTGATCTTCTAGTTGGCTCTTCAAGTCTTGGATATGGGCCTTTGGATCTTGAGTTAAAGTAGTTATCGTCTTCATTGGGCTCAGCTTTACTTGCAGAGAAAGTGTGCAGTAGGTATGGACTTTAGCTTGGGGCGTTAGTGGTGTTAACGTTAAGTGAAACTGCGGGGTCGAGAACGCTAGTGACAATCACCTTTTTCACTAACGTTCCTAACCCAAAAATGGTCCACGTTAACTTCAACGTTAGTGGCACTAACGTGACCACTAACGTTGCTTCTTGGCCCTTCGCAAACGTTACTGGGGTTTACCTTTTCCAATAACGTTGAGAGTACCCCTTTCTCCCTACATTAGAGTTCACGTTAGTATAGTTAACGTGGCCTTTAACGTAGGCTTGCCAAATCTTCGAGAGCGTTAGTGACACTTACCTTTGTCACTAACGCTTCAAAACGCCCCTACTTCCCACGTTAGAGTTCACGTTAACTAGGTTAACGTGACTTCTAATATGGTATTGATAGCCATCTCCAACGTTAGTGACAAAGGTGAGTGTCACTAACGTTGGCTCATCATCCCTCTTCTCCACGTTAGCTTCCACGTTAATGTAATTAACGTGGCAACTAACGTGGCTCATAGTGGCTTAATCCAATGTTAGTGACAAAGGTGAGTGTCACTAACGTTGGTGATTCCTTGCTCCCTCCACGTTAGAGTCCACGTTAACTAGGTTAACGTGACTCTTAACGTGGCAAATATGAGCTTAGTCCAACGTTAGTGACAAAGGTGAGTGTCACTAACGTTGGCATTATCTTCCTCATCCACGTTAGAGTTCACGTTAACTGAGTTAACGTGATTCTTAACGTGGCCAACTGCCACTTTGGAACGTTAGTGGCACTTACTTTTACCACTAACGTTGGAGTTCTACTTCTCTTCCACGTTAGCTTCCACGTTAACATAGTTAACGTGGCAACTAACGTGGGCTATGATGGCTCACGAAGGCGTTAATGGCGATCACTTTTCTTATTAACGTTGCAAACTAGCCTTCATTCCACGTTAGTGGTCACGTTAGCTAGACTAACGTGGTTCCTCCTTGCTTCCTTTGTCCTGAAATCAAGCAATAAAGTGCATTAAAGCTCTAATCCAAGTTATGAGACGTGCATCATTCAATTTGTCATTTAATTCATGCATAATTCTTATGAAATCATGTAAAATTCACAATGTTTGCTTGAATCAAGATGTAAGTGAATATTTACCCAAAACTTGCTTATTTCCTAAGAAAGCGCATGAAACTACCCTAAAACCATAAAGAAAAGGTCAGTGAAATTGGCCAAAATGCCCTAGCATCATGTTTACACCCAAAAATAGAAGATCCTCCCCCACACTTAAGTCATGCACTGTCCCAGTGCCAAAGGAATCACTCGGGGAGGAGTCAACCATGTGAAGCTACACCGCCTGGCGGTGGTGAGTGATGATGATGTTGGTAGATAATGATGGTGCTGGATGGCTGTGTGGTGGTCTCAGCTCGATGCTCCTCAAGTGTGTGACCAGCTGGCTCAGATGCTGTCTCAGCTCTCGGTTCGGCTACAGATGTCGGCTCCTCAACTCGCGGCTCGTCGGCTCTATGCTCCTCAGCTCTCTCAACTACTACCTCCTCAGCTGTGGGCTCCTCCGGTCTCTGCTCAGGGTGTTCAACTGCCTGGCCAGCTTCAGCTGCTGGCTCCTCAGATGCAAGCTCCTCGGCCTCAGGCTCTGGTGTATCTGGAGGAGGTGGCCCAGGGTATCTACCCTCAAATTTTGCCACTATCCACTAGAAGCGGCGAGTGTTGCGGCACTCGGATCGGTGGATGGTCTGAAGGAGCTCCCGGCACAACTCATATGGTGTCTGGGGTCTGGGTGTGGGTGTGGGTGCGGGTGCTGTAGGAGGTGCTGAAGGCTCGACTGCTGCTGATGAAGGCTCCATGGTCTTCTTCTTCTTCTGAGACGGCCCGTCATAATCGTCGTATGGCAGAAATGGCTACTTACTAATGTAGACAGACGTCTGATCTGTTGGGCGTCTCTCTACACCAGATAAAGCTACTAATCTGGTGATGAGTGATGGAAAGTGAATGTCGTATTTCAGCTATTGGTTCACCTTCATCATCGACTCTCTGATAAGGGGAAGAACAGAGATCCTCTTCCCCTCCAGAATAGCCCACAGCAGAACTGCCACCCGGACTCTGATTTGCGTGGCATGCGTGCTCAGAAGAATGTAATCGGCAATGATCTGCTGCCAGATCCTTGCCTCTGGGTTGAGGTCAGTGCACGCAATGCTCAACGAGACCGGCTGCTCTCCCTTGCTGTATTCCCATCAGGCCTCAAGCTAGCCAATCTTTTCAGGACTATATCCAAAGAGATCTTACCCGTTGTCACGTCTGTCATTAATTGAGTATAAGTGTCTCGAGCCGGAGGAATATGGGGAATATCCAAGAGGGCCTCTAAAGTAGTATTAGAGGTGTCCAAGGTGACACCTCTTAGAAAAACAGTTTGGGCATCCCTCTTGAGGAAATTTGCGTAAAATTCCTTGACCTGGTGTTCATTTACTCCCACCGGATCGGATTTTACGAATCTCCAATGATAAAATCTTATTTTGTTAAGAATTGTATCCGCATATTTCTCAGGCAGGTTTAGCTTTCTCTCATAATGAAAGGCGCGCTTTTCTAGCTTTTTGTACTGTTCCTGGGCTTCAGCATTGATGAAAGTATTTGGATGGTCACTGGGAGGTACGAGAGGAGGATGAGCCAAAGGATTGGCTTTCTCCTTTCCCTTCTGGGCCATCCTGAAAAAGACAAAAATAGAATATAACTCAGGGGAAACAGATAAAATTCACATGAAGAAGAAGGATATAATCAAATAATTTAAATAAAAGCCAATAAGGTAAACAAACATTAATCAGGGAAGAACATGTATAAAACAGTCAATTATTCAAAGAAAAATGTGTTTTCCCAAGATCAGGCAACCTAAGTAACAAATGAATGAGTGAACAAACAATGAAAGCATATATATGACTTAGGTGCATTATGTATGTGAATTGAGTTGGAAGAGATTGATTAGTGCAATTGTGCCTTCGAAGTTGAAAGAGTTTGGAAAAATTAGCACAAAAGGCAAAAATCAAAGTCAGAGTGAAAGCTTACACATATTCATGTTGAAAAGATAGAAAATGACCACATACGTACAGCTTCTTGTCCAAAGCAGTGCTTGATTGAAAAACAAGGTGCATTACTCAAAAACTTAAAGGAACAAGTTGTTGTGTGTATGGTCACTAATGTTGAGGATACATGAATAAGCATTTGATCAATTATATAGAAAGCAATGTATGTACTGCTACCAATGTCACCAAACAGATTTCAAAATTTGAAGTTTAATGCCAGTTTGGTGTATGAGCAGAAAGGAATTGGCAGTCAGCACATATTGCAGTAACTCAGCATGCTATGCACTTACAAAGGTGTCAGTAAAAATTAACAAATAAGTGCTCAGCTAGCAATGCATCAAATGGAATCTAATATGCATAGGAACAATGAACACCAACAGAAGAAACAAGGCTATATATTTCAGGTTCAAATGGGTGTTCTAGCAGAAATACAAAGTGCATAAACAATTCCATCTCAGGCAGCAATTAGAATAAAAGAATATTTTCACAATCAGCAATTAACAATGTCAAATGGAAGAAAATTCAAAATTTGTGTTGATCAGACACAGAGATTGAATCAAAAATTCCAATTAGGCATTATATCAAGCATGGTATGTGCAGAAGTTACAAGCAGTCCTCACAGTTCAATAATAGCAGTAGTCACAGTTCAGTAACATCACAGTTCAGACATAGCAACATCATTCAATCTCAGCAACATCCAACAATATCAGCGAACATCACAAAATGAATCCAGAAACACAGGTCATCTAACCTAAAGCCACTTAGTAACTAGAACAAAATTAAAATTAGAACTAAAAAGTAGTAGTAAAATGAGGCAGAAAAAAAATGAAATAGGGCAGGGAAACAGGGCTTGAACCTGTAATGCAGAAGAAGAAGGATTGAAGGAAGGTGAGGGCGAGACAGAGAGGGGTGCAGCGGCACAGGGGTCTGCCGCTGTTGGCGGTTGCTCGCCGGAACAGAGATGCACGGCCTAGGGCTGCTAAGCGCAGTGGCAGGAGCGTGTGCAGAGTCAGGGAAAGGGAAATGTAGAGGGGAGAGAGAGGAAAGAGGAAGGGAGAAGGGGGAAAGAGGGAAGGTTGGCGATGGCGGTGCGGAGGTTCGCCGGCGATGGTTGGGGGAGGGTTTGGTGTAAGGAGGAGGGTTGGGTTCAGAGAGAAGAAGAAAGAAGAGAGAGAGAAAGTTGGGGTGTTGGGAGGAAACTGAAGCGCGACACTCCCCCTTTTCGAATTAACATTCGAAAAGTGACCTGTGCGGACACACAAGGTCGTGTGCGGACGCACACAGGGAGAAAGAATGGGGTATGCACGTGCATAAGATCGTGCGGACGCTGCGGGCAGAAGGTGAAACTCGTCCTGTGCGGCCGCACAGGAGGGTGTGCGGACGCACAAGAGAGGAAAGAGGGTTGGGTGCACACGCACAGCTTGTGCGTGCGCTGCGGCCAGAGGAGTAATCAAGGTCTGTGTGGGCGCACAGGTGCTATGCGCTCGCACAGGGGCATCTCTTTTTTTTTTAGTGTGCGGCCGCACGCATGGTGTGCGGTCGCATAGAAGGGAAAAAGAAGGTGGTGTGCACACGCACAAGTCGTGCGTATACTGCGAACAAAGGGAGTATTTAAGGGTGTGCGTGCGTACGTAGCTGTGCGCACACACAGGAACTGAAAAACAGGGGAACTGTGCGGACGCACAAGGCTGTGTGGACCCACAGGTCTCTATTCCTGCAACAAAAATTTTGGCTCTAAGGCATCAATTTTGACATCCAAAATAGGTTTTCAAGTCCCAAAACATCACAAAACTCCCAAAAACACATTATTTCACTAGAATTACTTAACAAACATCAAAATAAATCTAAACCAACCAAGAAATATAGCCAATTATTCATGAAACAAAACGTAAAAGAGAGAAACTTAGAAGGATATTACTATGGCGGGGTGTCTCCCACCAAGCACTTTGGTTTATAGTCCTAAGTTGGACTTGGTGAGGAGATCCTTGTTAGGGCGGCTTATGCTTCCACTCCTCCTTGAATCTCCAACCAAGTTTGCTATTGATTCGACCTCCAGGGTTCCAAATGAATTGCCTCAAACTCTTAAGAGACTTCAAGCTAGCAACTAGGATCCTTAAGTATTGATTCTTGAAACATATGCCCGGATCCCATACTTGAGTTCTTCTATCACCATTGATATACTTGTGCACTCTCCAGAATCCACTATATTGACTCTTGCACCATAATTGAGCTCCAAATGTTATGTTGGCACCTTGGATGAACTTCCCATTTCTTGGCCAATCAACATTCTTCTCTTCACCATCCGCTACTCCAAGAAAGGTTTGAAGTTGACCATCCATATCTAAAACGGCATATTGATGTGGGGCTAGAAATCTTGCTAGAGAAGTCTTCACCCGCTCATTTCGTTCTTGCACAAATATCTTCACTTCTTGGCTAATAGAATCTTTCTCAACCTCTTTTGAATCTTCTTCATCATCACTCAAGTAAAAAATTGGAGGTTGTGTGAAGTCCACATCAACATCTCCTTCCAAATCTAATAATGGAGATCCATGAAGGTCATAGAAGAAGTTACCCAAGTTGAACAAAAAATCTTGAATGATGGAATCCTCTTGATCAATTCCTACCCACTCTTCACTTATCTCCTTTTGCTCTTTATGTTGTGACTTGACATCTTCTTCTTGATGTTGCAATCCTTCTTTTGCTCCACACTTTTCACTTGGTTCCACACGTTCATCCACTAGAATTTCTTGCTTGGGGCATGAACGCCACAAAGCTACTTGATCCAAAGCTTTTGCTAGGGTAGACATGACTTGCTCTTGCTTCTTCCGGAACTCTTGTTGTTCTTGAATGAGCATGAAAAGTACTTCTTGTGTGGCTTGATCCATATAAGAAGGTGAAGATTGAGGTGATGAAGGTTGGCAATCAAGTTCATGAGGATAAGGGTTTTGTATATAGTGAGGTGATGGTGTGTAAGATTGGTGACTATAAAGGTAAGTGTTTGGGTTCCATTGGGGTGTATTGTGATGATGGTGTAAAAAAGTCATAGAAAATATAAACATAAACCTACTAGGAAAAGCAAACAAACAACCAAAAAGAGCTATTTACACTATTAACATATTTACAACAACCAAAAGATATAACACCGTTTGCATTCCCCAGCAACGGCGCCAAAAACTTGACACGAGCAAATTCGTCGGTTAAGAATTCCTTCTCGGTAAAAGGAGAAATAACCTCGTTGCAAGTATAGTTCTCAACCAACAAGTAATTCTCGATCAAAGTTTAATATTTCTAATTCAAATTAACCGAGAGTAGTTAAACCTCGGGTCGTTCTCCCTAGCAATGCAAATGAAATGTTATGCTTTCGGTTGTTAAGAGAACAAATGGGATTTTGCGCAATCAAAGAACGAAAGTTTAAAGAAACTAAGCAATAAAAGAACTAAGCAATGATCAAAATTGTAATTAATGCAAGTAAAGGGGAAATGAGATCAAAACTAGTGAAAATGCAAGGAATGCAATAAAGAACCTTGACTTGGGAATGAGCTTCTGAGGAATCCTATCATTGCCATAACCACAACTATGGTAATTATCATCAGTCAATCTCGCCTAGTCAACCCCAACCATCGAGGAGTAAGTCAAGCAAGCATAATTGACCTTAATCCATAAGTCCTAACCAACTTACCAAACTAGTTGATAAAAGGCTAGTGTCAATGGAAACAAGAGTCAACTAACTACCCAAGAATTACCACTAAATGTCGGACATTATGACTCTAGTATCCTAGGGACTCAAACCACAAGCCAAGGTAGGAAAATCTACTCAAAATCTAGAGTTGGCATTTTCACAAACACCTTGTGTGCATAAAAGTAAGACATGGAAAATTGCAAAGTAAAATGGAAAGCTATAACCAATTATCAACAAAACCAAACATAAACAAGCAATCAAGCATAAAGAAAGCATGAAATGTAAAATTCATTAATCAAAACTTCAAGAAACACAAAATTGCAATATGAACAAAGTAACTTGAACCAAAAGGAAAATGAAAGTAAAAGTGCTTGAATTAAAGAGGAAATTGAGAGTACTTACAATTCAGGAAGTAAATTCAAAATCAAAGCTTGCTATAAAATGCTACAATGGAAATTGATAAACCCTAGGAAAGCAATGCTACACTACTCCTACTCCTATGGAAGCTTCCTAATACTAAGAAAAATTAAAACTAAAACCTAATGTAAGCTAATGTCTTGATATGTGTTGATTCTCCCCTCATATAGCACTTCAAAATCAGCATCCAAGCCTTCCAAAATGGCCCAAAAGGCCTTAGAATTCAAGAAGCACGTGCATCATTAATGAAATCACGTGTTGGGACCTGTGTGGACGCACAGATGCGTGCGTCTGCACGCGCGGCTGAAAATTGACCTATGGGTACGCACACATGGAAATTCTTGCTTGTGCGCATGCACGCAGGGCTGTGCGCACGCACACTTTGCTGTGTGTGCTTTTCCTTGTTTTCTTCATGTTTTCTCCCTTGTACATGCTTTCTTCCGCTTTTGCCCATCCATTCTTGCCTCCAAGGCCTGAAATCACTCACAAACCATATCAGGGCATCGAATGACATAAAAGTGGAATTAAAAATCACTAATCTAAGCATTAAAATGCATGTTTTCCCATTCAGAATCAAATTAGGGATCAAACACAAAAGTATGCTATTTTGGAACTTACGTGTGAGTTCATGTGCTAGAATCTATTTAGATCAAGCCAAAATGGATCGGAAAATATGGCCTCATCAGTTGTCCCTTCTGGATTGATGAACTGGCATGCCACGCCCAATGGTTCAAGTGGCACGCCCATAGTGTGTGATGGACTTGGCGTGCCACGCCCCTTTTGCGGCCTTCAACATTGCTCTCTGGAAAACGACACTGGCATGCCACGTCCAGCTCCTGGTGTGCCACGCCCATATACTTTCATGGCGTTTGTTCCAAGTGGCACACCAGTTTCACACTCCCAGGTTTGTTTTGTTGTTTTCTTCCCTTTTTGTTGCTCTTTTCACCTGAAATTCAGCACAAACCCATTTCAAAGCAATGTATCATAATATTCATCAATTAGCTCATTGATGAGAGAAAAATGATTCCACACAAACTCACCGACAAGTGTACTGGATCGCATCAAGTAGTAAAACTCACAGAAGTGAGGTCGATCCCACAGAGATTGATGGATCACGAAAATTTAGTGAGGTGATTAGTCTAGTTAAGCTAACAGTGGTGAATTGGGTGAAACTGTATTGACAGAATATAAATTGCAGAAGGTATAAAGTGCAAAAGGTAAATTGGCAGAAACTTAAAGAGCAAGAAACGTAAATTACAGCAAATGTAAAGGGAATTGGGTGCTGGGAAATTAAAGAAGCTGTAAATCAGAACTCAGGACAAGTAACAGAAAGGAAAAATTCACTAGATCATAGCTCTCAGAACAATTACAGAAAATGTAAATTGCAGGAAAGTAATCAAGCTCAATGTGAACGGAAATGTAAAATTGGCAGAAAGGAAAGTTGTAGAAGAGAATTGCAAGAAACTGACATTGCATAAGCTAAATTGAATTCAATACTGAAATGTAAAAAGTGCAGAAAGGTAAAAGTGTATCAAACTATACTAAGCTCTCTAGAGTCTCTAATCCTCCAAGAGAGCTATGGAGTCTCTAATCTTCCAGCCTTCTATTCTACTCCTACTCCTACTGTCCGTGAAGCCTCCCTTACTAACTGTGAACTAAAGCCTTTTTATAGGCATTCCTAAATTAAAAATGAAATTGAAATTGAAAACAAATTACAATTCAAATGAAATTCCTATTCTAACTGTTTCTTTTGCCTTTGAGTGATGTCATTGGGATCTACTTGCTTTGAAGTTTCAATGGGCTTGGAATCAGATCAATTGAGCCAGAATTTCACTTCCAGGAGAGTGTAGCGTTCATTCAGAGAACGGAGAGCTTTTATACCCACGCGTACGCGTCCCATACGCATGCGCGTCCTTTTTGCATTTTGGCCCATCCACGCGTACGCGTCATCTCGCGTACGCGTGACCTTCAGTTTTTTAGCTTGTGACGCATACGCGTGCTGTTCGCGTGTGCGTCTGGTGCACGAAATTGTGATCTCCAGGCTCGAACAAATCCTGGTAATGGCTCCAAAGCTTGGTGCTCTGATCTTAATTCATGATTGTCACAACTTCGATACAACTAACTAGCAAGTGCACTGGGTCGTCCAAGTAATACCTTACGTGAGTAAGGGTCGAATCCCACGGAGATTGTTGGTATGAAGCAAGCTATGGTCACCTTGCAAATCTCAGTTAGGCAGATATAAATTGATAATAGTGTTTTCGAATAATAAATAATAGAATAGGGATAGAGGTACTTATGTAAATCATTGGTAGGAATTTCAGATAAGCGAATGGAGATGCTTCTCGTTCCTCTGAACCTCTGCTTTCTTGCTATCTTCATCCAATCAGTCTTACTCCTTTCCATGGCTGGCTTTATGTGATACATCACCACTGTCAATGGCTACTTTCGGTCATCTCTCGGGAAAATGATCCAATGCCCTGTCACGGCACGGCTAATCGTCTGGAGGCATCACCCTTGTCAATGGCTTCATCTTATCCTCTCAGTGAATAATATGCTCACGCACCCTGTCACGGCACGGCTATTCATCTGTCGGTTCTCGATCATGCCGGAATAGGATTTACTATCCTTTTGCGTCTGTCACTAACGCCCTGCAATCGCGAGTTAGGAGCTCGTCACAGTCATTCAATCATTGAATCCTACTCGGAATACCACAGACAAGGTTTAGACCTTCCGGATTCTCTTGAATGCCGCCATCATTCTAGCTTACGCCACGAAGATTCTGGTTAGGAGATCTAAGAGATACTCATTCTAGCTTAATTCATGTAGAACAGAAGTGTTTGTCAGACACGCGTTCATAAGGGAGAAGGATGATGAGCGTCACACATAATCATCACCTTCATCATGTTCTTGGGTGCGAATGGATATCTTAGAAGAGAAATAAGAAGAGTTGAATAGAAAACAGTAGTACTTTGCATTAATCTTTGAGGAACAGCAGAGCTCCACACCTTAATCTATGGAGTGTAGAAACTCTACCGTATGAAAATACATAAGTGAAGGTCCAGGCATGGCCGTGTGGCCAGCCCCCTAAACAAGATCACAGGATCAAAATACAATCCAGGATGCCTAATACAATAGTAAGAGGTCCTATTTATAATAAACTAGCTACTAGGGTTTACATGAGTAAGTAATTGATGTATAAATTCACTTCCGGGGCCCACTTGGTGTGTGTTTGGGCTGAGCTTAAGTGTTGCACGTGCAGAGACCATTTGTGGAGTTGAACGCCAGTTTCTGTGCCAGTTTGGGCGTTCAACTCTGGTTTTGGATCCTTTTCTGGCGCTGGACGCCAGATTTGGGCAGAAGGCTGGCGTTGAACGCCAGTTTAGGTCGTCAATTCTTGGCCAAAGTATGGACTATTATATATTGCTGGAAAGCCCTGGATGTCTACTTTCCAACTCAATTAGAAGCGCGCCATTTCGAGTTCTGTAGCTCCAGAAAATCCACTTTGACTGCAGGGAGGTCAGAATCCAACAACATCAGCAGTCCTTTTTCAACCTCTGAATCTGATTTCTGCTCAAGTCCCTCAATTTCAGCCAGAAAATACCTGAAATCACAGAAAAACACACAAACTCATAGTAAAGTCCAGAAATGTGAATTTAACATAAAAACTAATGAAAACATCCCTAAAAGTAACTAGATCCTACTAAAAACATACTAAAAACAATGTCAAAAAGCGTATAAATTATCCGCTCATCACAACACCAAACTTAAATTGTTGCTTGTCCCCAAGCAACTGAAAATCAAATAGGATAAAAAGAAGAGAATATACTATAAATTCCAAACTATCAATGAAACAGAGCTTCAATCATATGAGCGGGACTTATAGCTTTTTGCCTCTTGAATAGTTTTGGCATCTCACTCTATCCATTGAGGTTCAGAATGATTGGCATCTATAGGAACTTCAGATTTCGAATAGTGTTATTGACTCTCCTAGTTCAGTATGATGATTCTTGAACACAGCTTCTTTATGAGTCTTGGCCGTGGCCCTAAGCACTTTGTTTTCCAGTAATACCACCGGATACATAAATGCCACAGACACATAATTGGGTGAACCTTTTCAGATTGTGACTCAGCTTTGCTAAAGTCCCCAATTAGAGGTGTCCAGGGTTCTTAAGCACACTCTTTGTTTTTGCTTTGGACCTTGACTTTAACCGCTCAGTCTCAAGTTTTCACTTGACACCTACACGCCACAAGCACATGGTTAGGGACAGCTTGGTTTAGCCGCTTAGACCAGGATTTTATTCCTTTAGGCCCTCCTATCCACTGATGCTCAAAGCCTTGGGATCCTTTTTAATTGCCCTTGCCTTTTGGTTTTAAGGGTTATTGGCCTTTTGCTCTTGCCTCTTGGTTTTAAGAGCTTTGGCTTTTTCTGCTTGCTTTTTCTTTTTCTTTCTATTTTTTTTTTTCGCCTATTTTTTTTTCTATTTTTTTCTGCAAGCTTTGTTCTTTGCTGCTTTTTCTTGCTTCAAGAATCATTTTTATGATTTTTCAGATTATCAAATAACATGTCTCCTAGTCATCATTCTTTCAAGAGCCAACATATTTAACATTCTTAAACAACAACTTTAAAAGACATATGCACTGTTCAAGCGTACATTCAGAAAACAAGAAGCCTTGTCACCACATCAATATAATTAAGCTAAGTTCAAGGATAAATTCGAAACTCATGTACTTCTTGTTCTTTTGAATTAAAACATTTTTCATTTAAGAGAGGTGATGGATTCATAGGACATTCATATCTTTAAGACAAAGTTACTAACTATTAATGATCATGTAGTGAAGACACAAACATAGATAGGCACATAACATAGAAAACGAAAAACAGAAGAAATAAGAACAAGGAATGAATCCACCTTAGTGATGTCCTTGAGCTCTTCTATGTCTCTTCCTTGTCTTTGTTGCTCCTCCCTCATTGCTTTTAGATCTTCTCTGATTTCATGAAGGATGATGGAGTGCTCTTGATGTTCCACCCTTAGTTGCTTTCAATAATTGTGTGGAAGAAAATGTATCCCCTGAGGTATCTCAGGGATCTCTTGATTTGCAGTCAAATGTTCTACCACTGAGCTATAGACCCTTGATGGAAGCTTTTGTCTTCCCTTTCCTCTTTCTAGAGGCTTCTCTGGCCTTAGGTGCCTTCAATGGTTATGGAAAAAACAAAAAAGCTATGCTTTTTACCACACCAAACTTAGAATATTGCTCGCCCTCGAGCAAAAGAAGAAAGAATGAAGAAGATATGGAGGAGATGGATGGGAGTGTGTATTCGGCCATATGGGTGGGATTGGGTGGTAGAGAGATGTTGAATTTTGAAGGTAGTGGGTGTATGGATGTGAGTGGTAAATGGAAAACAGAAGGGATGATCATGAATGGGAAGAGAGATGATGAGGTAGGTGGGGATCCTGTGGGGTCTACAGATCCTGAGGTGATCCTGTGAGGTCCACAGATCTTGAGGTGTCAAGGCATTTACATCCCTGCACCAATTTAGGCATGCAAAATGCCCTTGCACACAACTCTGGGCGTTCAGCGCCAGGTTGGTGCCCACTTTGGGCGTTCAACGCCCATTTGCTGCCATTTCTGGCGTTGAACGCCAGAACCATGCTTGTTCTGGGCGTTCAGCGCCAGGATGCTCCCATTCTGGGCGTTCAGTGCCAGAACTATGCTCTGTTCTGGCGTTTGAACGCCAGGCAGATGCTCCTCCAGGGTGTGATTTTTCTTCTGCTGTTTTTTATTCCGTTTTCAATTTTTATATTTATCTTGTGACTCCACATGATCATGAACCTAAGAAAACATGAAAAACAATAAAAATAAGAATTAGATAAACATTGGGTTGCCTCCCAACAAGCGCTTCTTTAATGTCAATAGCTTGACAGTGGGCTCTCATTGAGCCTCACAGATGTGCAGAGCTTTGTTGAGACTCTCCAACACCAAACTTAGAGTTTGGATATGGGAGTTCAACACCAAACTTAGAGTTTGGTTGTGGCCTCCCAACACCAAACTTAGAGTTTGACTGTGGGGGCTCTGGTTGACTCTGCTTGGAGAGAAGCTTTTCCTGCTTCCTCTTCATGATTGCAGAGGGAGATCCTTGAGTTTTGAATACAAGGGAGTTCTCATTCCATTGAAGGACTATTTCACCTCTGTCAACATCAATCACAGCTCTTGCTGTGGCCAGGAAAGGTCTTCCTAGGATGATGGATTCATCCTCTTCATTTCCAGTATCCAGGACTATGAAATCAGTAGGTATGTAAAGGCCCTCAACCTTTACTAATACATCTTCTACTTGTCCATAAGCCTGTCTTCTTGAGCTGTCTGCCATCTCTAGTGAGATTTTAGCAGCTTGCACCCCATAGATTCCCAGTTTCTCTATTACAGAGAGGGGCATGAGGTTTATTCCTGAACCAAGGTCACACAGAGCCTTAAAGATCATGGTGCCTATGGTACAAGGTATTATGAACTTTCCAGGATCTTGTCTCTTCTGAGGCAATGTCAGTTGATCCAGATCACTTAGTTCATTGATGAACAAGGGAGGTTCAACTTCCCAAGCATCAATGCCAAACAATTTGGCATTCAGCTTCATGATTGCACCAAGAAACTTGGCAGTTTGCTCTTCAGTGACATCCTCATTCTCTTCAGAAGAAGAATACTCATCAGAGCTCATGAAGGGCATAAGGAGGTTCAATGGAATCTCTATGGTCTCTAGATGAGCCTCAGAGTCCTTTGGTTCCTCAGAGGGAAGCTCCTTATTGATCACTGGACGTCCCAGGAGGTCTTCCTCCTTGGGATTCACGTCCTCTCCTCTCCTCACAGGTTCGGCCATGGCGCTTATGTCAATGGCCTTGCACTCTCCTTTTGGGTTCTCTTCTGTATTGCTTGGGAGAGTACTAGGAGGGATTTCAGTGATCCTTTTACTCAGCTGGCCCACTTGTGCTTCCAAATTTCTAATGGAAGACCTTGTTTCATTCATGAAATTTACAGTGGCTTTAGATAGATCAGAGACTAGATTTGCTAAATTAGAAGCATTTTGTTCAGAGTTCTCTGTCTGTTGCTGAGTTGATGATGGAAAAGGCTTGCTATTGCTAAACCTGTTTCTTCCACCATTATTAAAGCCTTGTTGAGGCTTTTGATCCTTCCATGAGAAATTTGGATGATTTCTCCATGTTGAGTTATAGGTGTTTCCATAAGGTTCACCTAAGTAATTTACCTCTGCTATTGCAGGGTTCTCAGGATCATAAGCTTCTTCTTCAGAAGAAGCCTCTTGAGTACTGTTGGATGCAGCTTGCATTCCATGCAGACTTTGAGAGATCATATTGACTTGCTGAGTCAATATTTTATTCTGAGCCAATATGGCATTCAGAGTATCAACTTCAAGAACTCCCTTCTTCATAGGTGTCCCATTACTCAGAGGATTCCTTTCAGAAGTGTACATGAACTGGTTATTAGCAACCATGTCAATGAGTTCTTGAGCTTCTGCAGGCGTTTTCTTTAGGTGAATGGATCCACCTGCAGAAGTGTCCAATGACATCTTAGATAACTCAGACAGACCATCATAGAATATATCCAGGATGGTCCATTCTGAAAGCATGTCAGAAGGACACTTTTTGGTCAACTGTTTGTATCTTTCCCAAGCTTCATAGAGAGATTCACCTTCTTTTTGTCTGAAGGTTTGAACATCAGCTCTAAGCTTGCTCAGCTTTTGAGGAGGAAAGTACTTGGCTAAGAAAGCCGTGACCAGCTTATCCCAAGAGTTCAGGCTGTCTTTAGGTTGAGAATCCAACCATAATCTAGCTCTGTCTCTTACAGCAAAAGGGAAAAGCATGAGCCTGTAGACTTCAGGATCTATTCCATTAGTCTTAACAGTATCACATATCTGCAAGAATTCAGTTAAGAACTGAAAAGGATCTTCAGATGGAAGTCCATGAAACTTGCAGTTCTGCGGTATTAGAGAAACTAATTGAGGTTTCAGCTCAAAGTTGTTTGCTCCAATGGCAGGAATGGAGATGCTTCTTCCATGTAAATTGGAATTAGGTGCAGTAAAGTCACCAAGC
Organism: Arachis hypogaea; assembly: GCF_003086295.3. NCBI lineage: Eukaryota > Viridiplantae > Streptophyta > Magnoliopsida > Fabales > Fabaceae > Arachis > Arachis hypogaea. Next base: position 77,957,317 of record NC_092049.1, on the reverse strand, counting down.
ATCTTCCTTACATTATTATTTTCGGCTGCCATCTCCTCTGCCTGTTCGAAAATTTCTGAAAGGTTATCTCTGGATTGTTGTATTTTAGCTTCTCTTAATTTTCTCTTCAGAGTCCTTTCAGGTTCTGGATCTGCTTCCACAAGAATGTTCTTATCCTTGCTCCTGCTCATATGACAAAGAAGAATGGCCAGAAAAATGATAATAATAATAGAGATCCTTTATACCACAGTATAGGGATCCCTTTGTGAGTGGAAGAAAAGAGGGGAGACAAAGAATGTGATGTAAAGGAAGAAGCACAACTGTACGAATGGAAGAGATGTGAGATGTTAGGATATGAATGAATAAATAGAATAAGATGGGGGAGGGATAATTTTCGAAAATTATTTTGAAAAAGAGTTAGTGATTTTCGAAAAATGGTTTTTGAAAATTGTTAGTATTTTTTTTTCGAAATTTTTTTTTTTAAATAAAAAAGAAATTTTTGAAAAAGAGGGGAGATATTTTCGAAAATTAGAGAGAGAGAGTTAGTTAGGTGGTTTTGAAAAAGTTAAGAAACAAACAAAAAGTTAGTTAGTTAGTTGAAACAAATTTTGAAAAGATAAGAAGTTAGGAGGTTAGAGAAGATATTTTGAAAAGATATTTTTGAAAAAGATAAGATAAGAAGATATTTTTGAAAAGATATGATAAGAATTAGTTTTTGAAAAAGATTTGATTTTTAAAATCACAATTAATGACTTGATTCATAAGAAATCACAAGATATGATTCTAGAACTTAAAGTTTGAATCTTTCTTAACAAGCAAGTAACAAACTTCAAATTTTTGAATCAAAACCTTAATTGATTATATTATTTTCAAAAATTTGATATAAAAATAAGAAAAAGATTTTTGAAAAAGATTTTTGAAATTTTCGAAAATAACTACGAATTTTGAAAAAGATTTGATTTTTGAAAAAGATTTTGAAAAAGATAAGATTTTCAAATTGAAAATTTGATTTGACTCATTGGCAACAACTTGATTTTAAAAATTTTTGAAAAAGTCAATCCAAATTTTCGAATTTGATGAGAGAAAAAGGGAAGGATATTTTTTTTATTTTTGAAATTTTTATGAAAAACATGAAAAATATGCAATGCATTAAATTTTTAGATCAAAACAATGAATGCATGCAAGAATGCTATGAATGTCAAGATGAACACCAAGAACACTTTGAATGTCATGATGAACATCAAGACACAATTTTGAAAAATTTTTTAATGCAAAGAAAACATGCAAGACACCAAACTTAGAATTCTTTAATGTTTACGCACTAAGAATTCAAGAATGCATATGATAAACATGAAAAGACACAAAACAAAAAATCATCAAGATCAAACAAGAAGACTTACCAAGAACAACTTGAAGATCATGAAGAACACTATGAATGCATGAAATTTTCGAAAAATGCAAGATGCATATGCAATTGACACCAAACTTATAATGTGACTCAAGACTCAAACAAGAAACAGAAAATATTTTTGATTTTTATGATTTTCTAATTTTTTTTGGATTTTTATTTTATATTTTTCGAAAATTAAAAGGAAAAATAAGGATTCCAAAATTTTTAATATGAATTCCAGGAATCTTGCCATGTTAGTCTAAAGCTTCAGTCCAGGAATTAGACATGGCTCACTAGCCAGCCAAGCTTTCAAAGAAAGCTCCAGTCTAAAACACTAGACATGGCCAATGGCCAGCCAAGCTTCAGCAGGTAGATCAGGAACAGTAGCAGGTGGATTAGCTCCATCTAGCTTGCTCTTGATAACAAATTGCTGCCTCAGTCCAAATGAATTTAGACATGGCTTTACCTCCAGCCAGGCTGCAACATATAATTACATGGGCTGGAGTGATTGGTTGAATACCAATCCCAAAGTAGTTTGGGTATGGCTTTACAGCCAGATATGATTCAACATATTTCATGAAACACTAGAATTCATTCTTAAAAATTTTGAAGCCATAGAATAATTTATTTTTGAAAACATTTTTATTTTTTTCGAAAATAGATGAGAAAATTTTAGAAATTTTTTTGAAAACTTTTTGAAAAGAAAACAAAAAGAAAATTACCTAATCTGAGCAACAAGATGAGCCGTCAGTTGTCCAAACTCAAACAATCCCCGGCAACGGCGCCAAAAACTTAGTGCACGAAATTGTGATCTCCAGGCTCGAACAAATCCTGGTAATGGCTCCAAAGCTTGGTGCTCTGATCTTAATTCATGATTGTCACAACTTCGATACAACTAACCAGCAAGTGCACTGGGTCGTCCAAGTAATACCTTACGTGAGTAAGGGTCGAATCCCACGGAGATTGTTGGTATGAAGCAAGCTATGGTCACCTTGCAAATCTCAGTTAGGCAGATATAAATTGATAATAGTGTTTTCGAATAATAAATAATAGAATAGGGATAGAGGTACTTATGTAAATCATTGGTAGGAATTTCAGATAAGCGAATGGAGATGCTTCTCGTTCCTCTGAACCTCTGCTTTCTTGCTATCTTCATCCAATCAGTCTTACTCCTTTCCATGGCTGGCTTTATGTGATACATCACCACTGTCAATGGCTACTTTCGGTCATCTCTCGGGAAAATGATCCAATGCCCTGTCACGGCACGGCTAATCGTCTGGAGGCATCACCCTTGTCAATGGCTTCATCTTATCCTCTCAGTGAATAATATGCTCACGCACCCTGTCACGGCACGGCTATTCATCTGTCGGTTCTCGATCATGCCGGAATAGGATTTACTATCCTTTTGCGTCTGTCACTAACGCCCTGCAATCGCGAGTTAGGAGCTCGTCACAGTCATTCAATCATTGAATCCTACTCGGAATACCACAGACAAGGTTTAGACCTTCCGGATTCTCTTGAATGCCGCCATCATTCTAGCTTACGCCACGAAGATTCTGGTTAGGAGATCTAAGAGATACTCATTCTAGCTTAATTCATGTAGAACAGAAGTGTTTGTCAGACACGCGTTCATAAGGGAGAAGGATGATGAGCGTCACACATAATCATCACCTTCATCATGTTCTTGGGTGCGAATGGATATCTTAGAAGAGAAATAAGAAGAGTTGAATAGAAAATAGTAGTACTTTGCATTAATCTTTGAGGAACAGCAGAGCTCCACACCTTAATCTATGGAGTGTAGAAACTCTACCGTATGAAAATACATAAGTGAAGGTCCAGGCATGGCCATGTGGCCAGCCCCCTAAACGAGATCACAGGATCAAAATACAATCCAGGATGCCTAATACAATAGTAAGAGGTCCTATTTATAATAAACTAGCTACTAGGGTTTACATGAGTAAGTAATTGATGTATAAATTCACTTCCGGGGTCCACTTGGTGTGTGTTTGGGCTGAGCTTAAGTGTTGCAGGTGCAGAGGCCATTTGTGGAGTTGAACGCCAGTTTCTGTGCCAGTTTGGGCGTTCAACTCTGGTTTTGGATCCTTTTCTGGCGCTGGACGCCAGATTTGGGCAGAAGGCTGGCGTTGAACGCCAGGTTACGTCGTCAATTCTTGGCCAAAGTATGGACTATTATATATTGCTGGAAAGCCCTGGATGTCTACTTTCCAACGCAATTGGAAGCGCGCCATTTCGAGTTCTGTAGCTCCAGAAAATCCACTTTGAGTGCAGGGAGGTCAGAATCCAACAACATCAGCAGTCCTTTTTCAACCTCTGAATCTGATTTCTGCTCAAGTCCCTCAATTTCAGCCAGAAAATACCTGAAATCACAGAAAAACACACAAACTCATAGTAAAGTCCAGAAATGTGAATTTAACATAAAAACTAATGAAAACATCCCTAAAAGTAACTAGATCCTACTAAAAACATACTAAAAATAATGTCAAAAAGCGTATAAATTATCCGCTCATCAGCGTCCATAGTGGCGTTCACCAAACGAGCGTAGCACTCGAAATAAGAGCACTCTCCACGCGTACGCGTCCTTCTTCAGGTATGTCCCACCGACGCGTATGCGTGCTCTACGCGTACGCGTTGTTTTCCAGAATTACAGCTTCGACGCGTGCGCGTCATGTACACGTGCGCGTCAGTGTCAAAACTTCAATCCCAAATTTGAAACTTGCTCAAAAATGCTCACTCAAATAACGTAGCGCTCTCTTTGCAAATGAGCGCCAATTACATCCACGCGTACGCGTCATGCACGCGTACGCGTGGGTCTTTAAAAATTCTTGCCCAACGCGTAAGTGTCCTGTACGCGTGCGCGTCGCAAGAGAACATAGCGTTTGAGCCCAAAGAGCGCTCATCTTGTTTGAATCATGGGTCACGCTTTTAAAAGCGTGGCCTAAGGCTCCAAAGCGTGCTCAACTTCTAAAGTGTGCCCTAGAATTCTTTTTTTTTTCCTTTTGAGCTTATTTTTTTCCTTTTTGCTTCTTTTTCTACTTATTTCCTACAAAGTTTATCAAATCAAAAGATTAAAGCAATATACTATTTAAGCACTAAAATACTCAATAATACGCATTAATCATCAATTTCTTGTATGCAAAAGCATAGAAAACATGCACAAGATGAAATGTCATCACAACACCAAACTTAAACCTTGCTTGTCCCCAAGCAAGAAAAGAATCATGCAATAAGTTTTGACAAATCAAGGTGAGAAAAATAGCAAGTTGATGTTCATGGTTGGCTAGTTTTCTATGCATGCTACAATCACAAAAGAAATGTAAATGATTGATGCTTCTATCTAGCTCATTTTGTGAAATATTTTCCTTATATTTCTTCCTTGAAACAAGCTTTACATTCTCTTATTAGCTTCTCCTTTTGGGTGCTTTTCCCCATGAGTTGATAACAAAGCTACGACTCTAAATGCTTTGTTTTCAAGTATTACCACTTGATACATAAGCACCACAAGCATTTAATTAGAGGACTTCTTTAAGCTCATTTGTTTCTTTTCTTTACTCTCTCTAATCATTGATGCTCAGAGCCTTGAGCTTTGAGGGAGTGCTTTTGCACTTGAGCCTAGCCTTGACTCTAAGTGTTTTATTTTCTAGCTTTTTGCCTGATACATAAACACCACAAGTACTTAACAATTAAATTGTCATTGGTACTCAAAGCCTTCAGCTTTCTCATTCTTTCCCTTTTGCTTTTCTTGCCTTAATTTGCAATTGCTTCTTCAAGGTTTTCATGATTTCAAAAATTTCATAAAATGTCCTAAATGAAAACTTCAATTAAATAAAATCTAATGCAATTGAGCAACAATTAATCATACTAGCTTTCCAATACTTGTATGCCAATGCTAAGTTCTTCTTTAATGCCTTGTTTGTTTATGATCATGATACTTTATTGCTTTTGAACTCACAAAATTCAAGATGGTAGTCATAATATCACAGTAAAATGTTAAAAATCAGCAATCAAATTATGCTTATTCACAACACACATGCATACAGAGAAGATAAAGACAATCATGCAATTTACAGTGCTGGAAATAAGTAGGAGGAAAAAGAAACGTTACCACCTTGTAGTTCATTTTCAATGTTGTTGTCCTTCTCTCCTATTCTTTCCTTTCCCATACCAACTTAGAGTGTTTGCTCATCCTCAAGCAACAATTAGAACAGTGGTGATGGGGTTTATGATGGATCATGAGTGTCTTACATAATAAAATGTCAATAGTACATGTGTTTAAGCAAGCAAAATAAAAAATAACAATGAAGGCACAGGAAACATAGACATTGTGATTACAAAAATAAGAGAGTGTGCATGATACATTGCATAAAGAATAAGTGGCACACCAAACTTAGTGTGACACTTTCACTTGGAATTGATGCAAGTATCTAGTATAGATTGGAAACAAATTTTGTTGCATAGCAACACCAAACTTAGAATGCAATCATATGTCAATTTATTTAAAGTAAAACTAAGCAAATGAAACTGTTATATGTTAAATACAATCACCAAGCGAAGAATCTGTCACGAATAAGGATTTCTTGGTAAGGTATTAACAAAAACAGTTAAAGAGCAAAATAAAAGAAAGCATTAAAACAAAGAAATGACTAAAACAAAGAGAATGAAAAAGTGTCAACCCAAAAGAAAGATAACACTGCAAAGGCATTATGATTATGCAGACAAGTGGTGTTGCTGGATTTATTGCATAGAAAATTAAGTGGCACACCAAACTTAGAAACTTAGTGTGACACTTTCAATTTAGAATTGATGCAATCATCCATAAAGATTAAAAACTGATTTTTGCAAGGCAACACCAAACTGAGATGTAATCATATGCCAATTTATTGAAATTAAACAAAGCAAAGAAAGAAAATAAACAAAGCAGAGAAATGAAATATTACCTAAGGTTGGGTTACCTCCCAACAAGCGCTCCTTTAGTGTCATTAGCTTGACATGTTGTTCTTCACTTTCTTCCTCTTCTTCCAGTTTGTTAAGAGGAATGACCTCAAGGGAAGAGAAAAGCTAGTCAATGTCCCCTTTCTTGGTCTCTCCTCAGCAAGCTTTCTTTTGTTATTTGCTGGATTGAACTTGCTTGCTGGATCAGAGGTAGGATTGCTTGCAGTTGACCTTTTTTTCTTTATGGATATGATAAATTGTGGCTTGGTCACAATCCTCTTCTCGGTATTGTTGTTGGTTACCTTCACTTCTTTGATTTCAAGACTTGGTGGTTGTATGATTGTTGGAGTGTTCTCTTCATCAAGAGCCTCTTGAATTGGTGGTTCCATAAGCCCTTCCTCTATGCACTTTTCTTCTTCAATTGAGTGTGAATTCTCTTGATTGACTTCCTCCCTATGATATTCCATTGAATCCTTTGGGGGTGAAGTTTCATGTTCCTCTGTCACCTCAAGTGGCTTCTGTGGATATGCAGTCTCAGGTTCAAATACCTCCACAACCTCATTCTTTATTGAAATTTCACTTGACACAAGGACCCTTTTCTCCATCTTCTCACTCACAGATTAGTTTTCATCCTCAATTCTCAACAGTCCAAAGTGTTTCCTCATTTGCTCTTAGTTCACATCCATCTTCTTGAAGAAGATTTCTTATTCTGTCCAGGATTTCTTTGTCTCTTCCTCATATTTTTCGAGCATGAACTCAAGCTTTGAGAGTCTTTGGTTCAGGAAACTTTGTGTGGGTTGTGAGTTTTAGAAGAGATTTTTTGTTGAGAGATAGTCAAATGATGAAGAATTTTCAAGTGAGAAACTGGGAGGTGATGCACGGAAACTTGTCTCTCAACAATTTCCTTCGGCAAGTATACCGAATTGTCGTCAAGTAAAAACTCACAATAGAGTGAGGTCGAATCCCACAGGGATTGATTGGTCAATCAACTTTAATTACAGGAATGTTCTAGTTGAGCTAAGCAGAATTTGATGTGAGAGTTGCAGGAAATTAAATGGCGGAAAGTAAATAGCAGAAAATGTAAATGCTGGGAATAAAGAGCTGAATATAAATGACGGAAAGTAAATTGCAGAATCTTAAATGGGGAATGGGGAATTTAGCATGAAAGTAAATTGCAGAAATTAAAGAGAATGGGTAAGATCAGAAATGGGGGATTCATTGGGCTTAGGAGATGTTGCATTCTCCGGATCAAGTTCATTTTCATCTCTTCCTCAATCAATGCATTCATTGATCTCCTTGGCAATCTTAAGTGATTGAATTCCAATTCCTTGGTAATTCAATCTCTCAAATCTTGATCAATAGCCAATTCCTTGGTCCAATTGCTCATGAGAAGAGATGAAGTATGGTCGCTGATTATACCACATGTATTTCCAACTCAAAGTGTTGGTAGGATTATCTGTCACTATATCCATCCAAACCCCAATTTGGTCCAACATGAGAAAGCATTTCTAGTATGATCTCTTCATTCCTCTTCCAAGGTTCTAAAGAGATCCAAGTATGAATAGCTTCTTTTCCAAGATAACTACCCAATTAGATGAAGATTGAAAGCTTTCTAGTAAAATCAAGAGAAAAGAAAGAAGAAGAATAATGAAAACTATTATTGATCCATCAAATTAAAACAAAGCTCCCTAACCCAATGAAAGGGGTTTAGTTATTCATGGCTCTGGGAATGGAAAACAAAGATGGAGAATGCATTCTGAAATTAAAACTAGAAGTTGCAGAGAAAGTAAAATTATACAGAGAGTAGTTCTCTCAATCCAAAAGCTCCTTCTCTAGTTCAAAACTACTCTTATTTATACTACTCTTCTGATCTTCTAGTTGGCTCTTCAAGTCTTGGATATGGGCCTTTGGATCTAGAGTTGAAGTAGTTATCATCTTTAGTGAGCTCAGCTTCACTTGCAGAGAAAGTGTGCAGTAGGCATGTACTTTAGCTTAGGGCGTTTGTGGTGTTAACGTTAAGTGAAAATATGGGGTTGAGAACGTTAGTGACAATCACTTTTTCACTAACGTTGCTAACCCAAAATGGTCCATGTTAACTTCAACGTTAGTGGCACTAACGTGACCACTAACGTTGCCTCTTGGCCCTTCGCAAATGTTATTGGGGTTTACCTTTCCCAATAACGTTGAGAGTACCCCTTTCTCCCTACGTTAGAGTTCATATTAGTATAGTTAACGTGACCTTTAACGTAGGCTTGCAAAATCTTCGAGAGCGTTAGTGACACCAACCTTTTTCACTAACGCTCCAAAACGCCCCTTTCCCACGTTAGTGCCTCACGTTAATTACATTAACGTGACCACTAACGTGGTGTTGATTGCCATCTCCAACGTTAGTGACAAAGGTGAGTGTCACTAACGTTGGCTCATCATCCTTTTCCTCCACGTTAGCTTCTACGTTAATGTAATTAACGTGGTAACTAACGTGGCTCATAGTGGCTTAGTCCAACGTTAGTGACAAAGGTGAGTGTCACTAACGTTGGCGATTCCATGCTCCTTCCACGTTAGAGTTTACGTTAACCAAGTTAACGTGGCTCTTAACGTAGCCAATATGGGCTTGGTCCAACGTTAGTGACAAAGGTGAGTGTCACTAACGTTGGCATTATCTTCCTCTTCCACGTTAGAGTTCACGTTAACTGAGTTAACATGGCCAATTGCCCTTTTGGAGCGTTAGTGGCACTCACTTTTACCACTAACGCTTGGAGCTTCCTTTTCCTCCACGTTAACTACCACATTAATGTAGTTAACGTGGTAATTAACGTGGGCTATGATGGCTTCGAAGACGTTATTGGCAATCACTTTTCTCATTAACGTTGCAAGCTAGCTCCCATTCCACGTTAGTGGTCACGTTAATTAGACTAACGTGGCTACTAACGTGGCTTTTCCGTGCTTCCTTTGTCCTGAAATCAAGCAAATAAAGTTTATCAAAGCTCTAATCCAAGTTATGAATCATGCATCATCCAATTTGTCATTAAATTCATGCATAATTATCATGAAATCATATAAAATTCACAATGTTTGTTTGAATCAAGATGTAAGTGAAATTCTACCCAAAACTTGCTTATTTCCTAAGAAAATGCATTAAACTACCCTAAAACAGTAAAGAAAAGGTCAGTAAAACTGGCCGAAATGCCCTGGCATCACAACACCAAACTTAAAGCTTGCTTGTCCCTAAGCAAGTACTGAAACATGAGAATGATGAATGAAGTGACAAGAGGAATGAATCATTATTGTGGAAGTCATGTCCTTGGTTTTATGGGGTTTCATGCATAGCAACTTAGGTTCATTCCTCTACTGGCTTTCAGACCTTTATCATGCCCTGGAATACTCACTTGATTTCACCCTTTGAGACTTTTATTTATTGATCCATTTGTCTTTTTAAGGTTTATTGCATCCTTTGGCTAAGTGCTCTGTGAGGGGGCGACTCTTTAAAATAAGCTTTCAGCCAACACTCCCGAACCAGTTGGTTCAAGGTGCTAGGTGTTGAAACACCCCTAAGGACTTACTCCCTCAAGTCTCTCTCCCCCATACATGCACACCACAGGCACATGGTTTGTTATTTTCTTTCCTTGAGGCCTTGGTGTCTAGCACCTCTTTGGGTTACTAAATGTTCTGTAGCAAGGTTGCTCTTGATAGTGGATTTTCAGTTGACAATCCCGGGTTAGTTAACCCAAGTTACCAAGTGATGAAGCACTCCTAAGAACTTATTCATCCAAGCAGATCCTTGGTACAAGAGCACCACAGACACATCCCTCAAGAATCAACCCTTGGTGCCTAGCCTTATTTCTTATTACTTTTCTTTCTTTTTCAACTCTTATTATTCTTTTCTTTTTTCTTATTAGGATCTTGTTATTTGGCTAGTCTCATGGGGTGCGTTTCAAGCATATGACTTCAGGGCAGATAGTTGCCTTCCTACCTTGTTGGTGAACTAACTTAGCTAAGTGATTACTACACCACAAGCTTAAGAACCTACTCCACAATTGATCATCACTCTGGTCTTTCATAACATCTCTTTTTTATTTGACTTAAGGGACAAGCATACAAGTAAGCAAGGTGAAAATGAAGACAGGTAACTTGAACTAGCAAGCATAGACCTAAGCAATGAAAATACTAAAGACAGAATTGAAAATTCCTAAGCTACTATGGAAGCATGTTCTATCTCATACATGATTTTCCTTATTTAAAACTTGAAAAAGATGGGATAATGAGGGAACTCCACCACCTTTTACTCATGGGGTTGCTCATGCTCTCCCTCTTGTTTGTCCTTTTTGTGTTTTTCTTGAGTGCTTGAACTCCCACTTCCCTTTCTTTTTCCAATCAACTTTTTCCAGAAGCCAGCATCTTCCATCTTCTTTTTCAATGTTTCCTTCTGCTGTTTCACCTTCCTTTCCTCTTGTTCTGTTAGATCTTTTTGGACTACATCATACCTAGGGATTGCAGAGTGCAGATTATGCATATGACCAGACATATAGTTCAACTTGGCTTGAGTGTTTATGTTGAACTCCTCCCTATGTAGTTGCCGTCCTTCATTAAGTACGCTGAACTCATTGAATGCCTTCGTCTGAGCTAGCTGACGTTGGTTGAGTTCTTGAAGGCGTTTGTCTTGACGCTCTTGCCTTTCAGTCACTTGATTGATGGTTTGAGTGAGCTGGGAGTAGTGTTCCATTTGCTGTTTCTGCCACTCCCCTTGTTGATTCATCCAATTAGAAAGGAGTTCTTCTTGACGATCCATCCTTTAGGATTGAATGTGTAGTTGTTGCTCTTGCCCTTCCATATATCTCCTTGCCAAGTCCTCAATGGCTCCTTGAATGTGGCCTAGATTTATATTGGTTGGATCATAGTACTCTTCTTGCTGGTATTCTTCCTGATGAGATTCTTCTTGGTGAGATCCTTCTTGTGATGTTCTTTTCCCTATTTGAGGCCTTCTTTGTTGTTGGGCGGGTGCCACATAAGTTATACGCTGGAGCGTAACCATCCTTCCAGGGTTTACCCAAGTTGGATTGCTGTCCTCGAAGACTACCTTGGCTTTCGTACACAACCTAAGGATGGTGCTGGGGTACCAAAGTCTAGCACCTGGATCATTCTTCTCGGCTGATTCTTGAATCCCCTCAGCTATGATTTCGTGCACATTGATGCCTCCACCCTTTATTAAGCAATGTACTATAGTAGCTTGAGTAGTATTAACCTCAGAATTGTTCACGACCGGGAGGATAGATCTCCTCACGAGCTCAAACCATCCTTTGGCTTCCGGGATGAGGTCTCCTCTCCTGATGAACCGCGGTCTCCTATCCGAATATCTTTCCCAATCAGATCCTATAACACACATATCATTCACAATTTCTTCAAGTTCATTATTGTCGGGGCCATTACTTATTCTCACATGATAACTGGGCTCATCAAAATGTGGCGATTTCAGCTGAAGAGTCCTTGTTATGGCATTGGGGCTGAAGTCCACCTCTGTTCCTCTTACATAACTTTTGAAGGTGAGGGCCTTGGTTTTGTCTTCTCTGACCACATTTGCATAGAACTCTTTGATGAGGTTTGCATTTATCTTTGCTTCTGGGTTCGTGAGCCTTTGCCAACCCCTTTGTTCAATCTTCTCTCGAATCTGTGGGCACTCATCCTCGTTGAACTGGAATGTTAACTCAGGCAATATCTTTTTGAGCTTTATCCATTCAAATTTGAGTTCATGGAATGCAATTTTGAATCTCTCTTCATCGAAAGGGATGCTCTCCACCGGTTCCTTCCTCTTTTGCCTCTTGGAGCTTGATGATGCCATAAGTGACTTTTGAGATGTGAAGGTGTTGAGGGTGTGGATAATGGGCTTCGGCCGGGTTAGGATAGGATATAGTTAAAAGAGTGAGGGAGAGTGTTTTTGGATGGGGTGAAGTACAAAGAGTGGGAATTGGAATGTGAAGGGGGTACGGAATAAGAACCACTTTATATAGGGAGATGGTGAGTGAATGAAAGGTGTGGATTGATGGAGTGGTTATGTAATGAACGGATGGGATTCAGCATAGGATGAGCACAAGGATCATCAACTTTATGAAGGGGGTTTGGTTCGATTTCCAAGCGTGTCACTCTTCCAATGTTGCATGGCAACATTTCGCAATGCATCCCCCTTGAAAACATGTGTATAGTACTCTCCTTTTGTGGTGGCCGAATCCTCCTTCTTCAATTGTCCAATTAATTCTTTCCAATCCTCCTCTCATTTCTCCTATAGGATAAAGGAACAAAATTAATAAGATTGAAAGTTGGCGGCAAATATTGGAAAAGTGGGATAACTACTTTTCAAAAAGAAGAAAAACAAAAAAAAATTTGTTTGTTTTTGTTTTTAATTAACTAAATGCTATTCATGAATGCAAACCAACTGACTAATTAATTGCCCATATATGCATCATTGGTGACACCAAACTTAGTTTGTGGTCATGTGGTGTAAAAAGAATTGTTCAAGGTGCTAAGAGTGACATGCTATGAGTTGCATTCATGTTCTCTTAGTGTGCCTTGAACACCAAACTTGTTCTCCACTATATGTTGCATAAAAGGATTCATTCAAGGATATGTCAAAACTGATTTGGAATTCATGAACTTTGCGTTATTAATTACTTTAAAAGCATATAAAACATGGGTTGCCTCCCATGAAGCGATTCTTTAGCGTCACTAGCTTGACGTTCTGCCCTTTGTCAGGGTGGTTGGTAATGCTTCAGATCTTCCCCTCTTACAGTAAACCTATATCCATTGGCTTCATCAAGGATCTCTACATCCTCTAGGGAGAGAACTTTGTTGATGGTGAAAACCTTAGGTAGCTGAGATGGGATGGTGGGAAGATGAGGTGGGATATCTAGGAAGTAAGCTGAGATCACTTTATCCCCTGGAGAGAAATCCTCTGTAGGGATCTTCTTGTTTCTCCACCTCCTTGGTGCCTTCTTCTTTGTTCCTTTTGATGTTGCCCTGCTCTTTGTGACCTCTTCTTTCAAGGAAATTTTGTTGCTGGTCTCATATGACTCTGGTGGTTTAGGTTCCTCTTGATCTTCCTTGGGCTGTGACAACTGCCGATTATCCTGTTCATCAACCAAAGGGGTTCCCAGGTGTACGGCTTGTGCTTCAATGCTTGTTTCTTCCACCAGTGCTTTGTCGTGCTCTCCCCTTGGTTCCTTGCTTTTCTGATCTGCTTCTTGTGAGGGTTTGAAGACATTGAATGCGAGTTATTCGTCATGTATCCTCAATATTAGCTCTCATCGCTCCACATCTATGAGCGCTCTGGCTGTAGCTAGGAATGGTCTTCCCAATATGATTAGGTGAAGGTGACTCTCTTCTATTTCTACTATGACAAAGTCTGTGGGAAGGAAGTAGTTCCCAACCTTCACTAACACGTTTTCCACCACTCCTACTGCTTGTTTTTGAGTTTTGTCAGCCAGCCTGATGACTACATCTGTGGGCATTAGCTCATTGATCTGCAACTTCTTCATAAGGGATAAAGGCATTAAGTTGATGCTTGCTCCCAGATCACAGAATCCCTTATCAAACATTGTTTCTCCTATGGCACAGGGGATGTGAAAACTCCCTGGGTCCTTCCTTTTTGTAGGCATCTCTGGTTGAATGAGAGCATTGCACTCCTTATTCATCACTATTGTTTGCCCTCCTTTGAGTGAGCTTTTCCTGGTCAGCAGCTCCTTCATATACTTAATGTATGAGGGCATTTGTTGGAGGGCCTTGATGAATGGTATGTTTACATGGAGAGATGCAAACATGTCAAGAAACCTTGAGTATATTCTCTTTTCTACACCACCCTTGAGTCTTTGGGGAAAAGGTGCATAGAGTCTCAGCAGCTCCTTCTGTGAAATTTTGGTTTCTTGGTGATCCTCTTCCTGTTCCTCTGCTGATGTATCTCCAGGTTGTTCTAATGGTTTGTTTGGCTCTTCCTCATTCCCCTTATCACTTATAGTGACCATCTTGCAATCTTTCCATCTGACCTTCTTTGCTTCACCTCTCGGGTTCTTCTCTGTGTCACTTGGGAAGCTATCAGTAGGTTTGGAAATCTTCTCAAAGAGGTATCCCACTTGAAATTCCAGCCTCTTGATGGTGTCTCCTTGGTTCTTGATATTGGCTCGCACCTCCTTCTTGAACACTTTGTTATCTTGGATTTCCTTACATATGCCTTCAAGTAGAGTCTCAATCCTTGATAGTCTTTCTTTCGATGATGGTGAGTTGAGATTGGAGGGATGAAAGGGGCCATTTTAGCTTTGGTATGGATGTTGAGGTGTGTTGTTAGGTGGGTGCTGATATGATCTCTGTGTGGAATGTTGGTGAGCTGCATTGTAGTTGGGGTTGTGGCGTCTCTGATCTTGGCCTTGGTCTTATTGATTTTCCCACCCAAAGTTTAGGTGGTTCCTCCAACCAGGATTATAGGTTTTGGAGTATGGGTCATGGTTCTACCTAGGTGGATTTCCAATGTAATTGGCTTGTTCCTGATCACCCTCTGCTTCTTCATTCACTCCTTCTTGAGCTGCTGTTGAGGTGGTGATTACTGCTACTTGATTCCTCTCCATCTTCTTGGTAAGGTCAGCCAGCTGCTTGGTGATCATCTTGTTTTGAGCTAGCAGTACATCCACATTGTTTAGCTCCATCACTCCTCTAGTGTTGCCTCTTTCAGAAGCATAGAAGTAGTCATTCTCAGCTACAGTCTCAATGACATTTATGGCTTCTTCAATGGTCTTCTTCTTGTTCAGAGATCCCACGAATGAGTGGTCTACTGCCTTCTTTGATTCATAAGAAAGACCTTCATAGAAAATGTGTAACTGCACCCATTCATTGAACATATCTGGCGGGCACCTTCTTGTCAAGTCTTTAAATATCTCCCATGCTTCGTAGAGAGTCTCACCATCCTGTTGTCTGAAAGTTTTAACTTCAGCTCTCAACCTGTTGATTCTTTGAGGAGGATAGAATCTCGCCAAGAACTTGTTCACCACATCCTCCCAGGTTGTTAAAATCTCCTTCGGGAAGGACTCCAGCCATTTAGATGCCTTGTCCTTGAGTGAGAAGGGGAATAGAAGCAGTCTGTAGGTGTTAGGATGAACACCATTAGACTTCACAGTATCACATATCCTCAGGAAGGTGGTTAGATGTTGATTGGGATCTTCTTGAACACTTTCTCCGAATGAACAGTTGTTCTGAACAAGGGTGATGAACTGTGGCTTTAGTTCAAAGTTGTTGGCATGTATGGTTGGCCTTTGGATGCTACTTCCACAGTTTCCTGGGTTTGGATTGATGTAGGATCCCAGAACTCTTCTCTCTTGCCCAGCATGATGCACTGGGCCTTCTCTGCCATGGTTGTGAGCCTCTTCTTCATGATGGTTTTCCATATTCTCATCTATGTCTGGTTCAAAGTACTTTTCCTCTTCCTCAGCACTAACGACTCTCTTTCCTCTTACTTCCCTCCTCAATCTAAGGAAGGTCCTCTCAAGTTCAGAATCAAAGGAAGTTGAAGCACTGCTTCTTCTACCTGTCATACAACCCACAAGTCACAAGCAAGAAAGATAGATGCAGACAGTATTCTCTGCAGAAATGCTGTTAGCGTGAGTGATGCAATATATCAAATAGTTAGTGGCTCAGTGAACTAAATAGTAAAAAAAAATGTGCACATAACACCACAAACGGGTAAAGGGTAAAGGGAAGGAAATAACTAAAACTGAAAGTAAATTACTCAAATGAAATTAAATCAAACAAAAGAGAAAAAAATGCTCAATCTAGTTATCCACCAATTTAATCATTGTTGATGCAAAATCAATCCTCGGCAACGGCGCCATAAACTTGATCCACGGAAACTTGTCTCTCAACAATTTCCCTCGGCAAGTATACCAAATTGTCGTCAAGTAAAAACTCACAATAGAGTGAGGTCAAATACCACAGGGATTGATTGGTCAATCAACTTTAATTAGAGGAATGTTCTATTTGAGCTAAGCAGAATTTAATGTGAGAGTTGCAGGAAATTAAATGGCAGAAAGTAAATAGCAGAAAATGTAAATGCTGGGAATAAAGAGCTGAATATAAATGACGGAAAGTAAATTGCAGAATCTTAAATGGGGAATGGGGAATTTAGCATGAAAGTAAATTGCAAAAATTAAAGAGAATGGGTAAGATCAGAAATGGGGGATTCATTGGGCTTAGGAGATGTTGCATTCTCCGGATCAAGTACCCTAAAACAGTAAAGAAAAGGTCAGTGAAACTGGCCGAAATGCCCTGACATCAGGAGGTGAGGTTGGACAATTTTGCATAAATGAATTGAAGGTTTGCTCAAGTAATGATGGCTCTTGATAAGTGGAGTATGAACTATCAAATGCTTTCTGGTTTTGATCCTCCCATCCACAATGTGAATCATTGTTGAATTTATCAGAGTGTAGATCATTTTGTGGCATTGGAGAGCAATCTTGCATGAATTCATTGAAAGCATAATCAAGAGATGATGTCTCTTGCTGAATAGAATATGGAGCAGTAAAATCTCTTTGGTTTTGACCCTCCCAGTCACAATATGAGTAGTTGTTAGATTCATTAAAATAGGATTCATTTTGTGTCTCTAAGAGGTGTTCATACTCTATCATTTCTTGTTCGTATTCCCATCCACCATTAGCATAATGACATGAATCATTTTGTGGTGTTGGGTAATATCTCATGAAATTGTCTTGCTCATCTTGCGGCTCTGAAGCATATCCCCATTGATTGGATTGCTCAGAATTTGTAATTTCTTGGTGATATTCCCAGCCACCATTAGAATAATGACTTGAATCATATTGTGATGGTAGGCAATATCCCATGAAATTTGTTTGATCAAAAGATGAATTAAACTCCATTTGAATTTTGTAAAACGCAATCACCAATAAAAATTGAAATTCATGTCACAGATGAGAATTTCTTAGTGAGGCAATAACTCAAACACCTTGGTATCAGCCTAGAACAGAAAATTAAAAGAAAAAAAACAAAGAAAATGCTTAATCTAGACTTATCACATATTTAATCATTGTTGATCTAAATCAATCCCCGTCAATGGCGCCAAAAACTTGATGAGAAAAAAACGATTCCACATAAACCCACCAGCAAGTGTACCGGGTCGCATCAAGTAGTAAAACTCACAGAAGTGAGGTCGATCCCACAGGGATTGATGGATCAAGCAACTTTAGTGAGGTGATTAATCTAGTTAAGCTAACAGTGGTGAATTGGGTGAAACTGTATTGACAGAATATAAATTGCAGAAGGTATAAAGTGCAAAAGGTAAATTAGCAGAAACTTAAAGAGCAAGAAACGTAAATTGCAGCAAATGTAAAGGGAATTGGGTGCTGGAAAATTAAAGAAGCTGTAAATTAGAACTCAGGACAAGTAACAGAAAGGAAAAATTCACTAGATCATAGCTCTCAGAACAATTGCAGAAAATGTAAATTATAGGGAAGTAATCAAGCTCAATGTGAACGGAAATGTAAAATTGGCAGAAAGGAAAGTTGCAGAAGAGAATTGCAAGAAACTGACATTGCATAAGCTAAATTGAATTCAATACTGAAATGTAAAAAGTGCAGAAAGGTAAAAGTGTATCAAACTATACTAAGCTCTCTAGAGTCTCTAATCCTCCAAGAGAGCTCTGGAGTCTCTAATCCTCCAGCGTTCTATTCTACTCCTACTCCTACTTTCCGTGAAGCCTCCCTCACTAACTGTGAACTAAAGTCTTTTTATAGGCATTCCTAAATTACAAATGAAATTGAAATTAAAAACAAATTACAATTCAAATGAAATTCCTTTTCTAACTGTTTCTTGTGCCTTTGAGTGATGTCAATGGGCTCTACTTGCTTTAAAGTTTCAATGGGCTTGGAATCATATCAATTGAGCCAGAATTTCACTTCTAGGAGAGCGTAGCGTTCATTCAGAGAATGGGGCACTTTTATACCCACGCGTACGCGTCCCATACATGTGCGCGTCCTTTTTGCGTTTTGGCCCATCCACGCGTACGCGTCACCTACGCGTATGCGTGACCTTCAGGTTTTTAGCTTGTGACGCGTACGCATGCTGTTCGCGTGCGCGTCCATAGTGGCGTTCACCAAACGAGCGTAGCGCTCGAAATAAGAGCGCTCTCCACGCGTACGCGTCCTTCTTCAGGTATGTCCCACCGACGCATACACGTGCTCTACGCGTACACGTGGTTTTTCAAAATTGCAGCTTCGACGCGGGCGCGTCATGTACGCGTGTGCGTCAGTGTCAAAACTTCAATCCCAAATTTGAAACTTGCTCGAAAACGCTCAATCAAATAACGCAGCGCTCTCTTTACAAATGAGCGCCAATTACATCCACGCGTGCGCGTCATGCACGCGTACGGGTGGGTCTTCAAAAATCCTTGCCCGACGCGTAAGCGTCCTGTACGCGTGCGCGTCGCAAGAGAACGTAGCGTTTGAGCCCAAAGAGCGTTCATCTTGTTTGAATCATGGGTCATGCTTTTAAAAGCGTGGCCTAAGGCTCCAAAGCGTGCTCAACTTCTAAAGTGTGCTCCAAAATTCTTCTTTTCTCCTTTTGAGCTTATTTTATGCCTTTTTGCTTCTTTTTCCACTTATTTTCTACAAAATTTATCAAATCAAAAGATCAAAGCAATATACTATTTAAGCACTAAAATACTCAATAATTATGCATTAATCATCAATTTCTTGTATGAAAAAGCATAGAAAATATGCACAAGATGGCATGTCATCACTCATGAATTGCAATGATTAAATGAGATTATGCTCTTTTATGGTCCCTTTTAGATAAGAAAAAAAATGTAAATGATGCAAGTCATCAGGTACCCATCTACTGTGTTCTTTAACGTTCGAGTTATTCTCACTCCATTAAAGAAAAGGCGTATTACAACAGCGCAAGAGACGAGCTATACCTCGGAAGTTCATCTACACAAGAACAATTAGGGCCACCGTGGGGACAAGTAAAATAATTCCTACTCCCCTCAAGTTCATAAAACTTGAATTACATTCAAATTTTTTAACCAATTTCAACAATTTTGTTTAATATTTTATTTAATACCTTTTATCAAATTTTAATCTATCGTAACTTTTTATAAAGTATGTACTTTATACGTTCGAATTGCTTCACTTTTACATATCATAATATTTCACATCTCATAATCGATCAATGAACCAATCCGAGAACAAACTCGGCTTTCAACCAATTCGAGTACAAACTCCCCTATCAATTTTGCTAACTTTTTCAAAGCTCTCTACTTACACAAATAAAATTATATATTTTATTCACACATACTTTTGTATTTATATTTTCTTTAACTAATATTTATTAATTTATTAGTTATATTCAAACTTCAATATATGTTCTATACTTTGAATAATTCTTACAATTAGTATACCTTTTTTCTCTCTCTATTCTTATCTATATTTTTGCAAGACAATACTCATCGTTTCCTATTTCTATTACTAAAGATCATTGATTCTTGTGTTTTTATTTTGAAAAAAAAATGAGAAAGAGACATCCTATATTAGGATACAAAGCCATTCATTTACAATAATGACATATAACAACCATGTCAATTGAAATTTTATTTCATCATGTATTATATTCTTATTACTTGATGATTTCATTTATACTATTAAATGACAGTAATGATGAGTTCAAATCTTAAAATTGAATTCCATCAAAAATCAATTGTATATAACTATTATATTATTCACTTTATGCTATTAAATTTTATGTTAATATTTATTTAATGCAGAAAGTTAAGCAAAAAATAGTTACAAACATGCAAATTTGCTAATTTTGCACAAAGAATATACCTCGTAGCTAAACAAGATTTATTATATTATTAAATGACTAATTATTTTATTGCTTTATTATCAAGTTAATGCAGATTCTACGAAACAAAGTTATCATATTAACAAAAAAATTAAGTAAGTCACATTTGGTATGTATAACATTCATGTATCGTCTTCTTCTCTATAATTATCAACTTTCAAGGTATATTTTTCTACTTTGAACTCCACTTTCAAGGTATATTTTTCTACTTTGAACTCCTATACTTTTACAATATATATTATTCAATATATGTTGCAATTTTATACATATTTATTTTCTCAATTTATCTTATTCATGTCATATGACTTTCAATATAAATTGTAAATATTCAATAACTAATTGCTTTGAGCGAGAAATTTATCAATAAGTTGTTGTGGGTTGAAAAAATTTCCAAGACAATTAATCATTATATCCTCATATCATACAATCGATTCCGTCAATGGATATCTATCTCTGAACTTTTCAATTCACATACAATCAAATGCTATATGCATGTCATGAAAAATTGTTCTCAAACAGAAAAATATCCCCCACATAACTATCTTGATTGAATGACTCTTACTACTCAATTATTTTTTGAATAAGTGCCGACATAATAACCTGACTAAGTTTGGGGGCTCACCATATCATTATTCACTTATCTTTTAATCGAGTTATAACTCATTTTATTTTCTAAGCTTAGCCTAGATCATATGATCAGCTGACAAAGCTTAGGAACTGTGATCCGTCACCTTATAACTCGGTTTTTATTGTGCATTATAAGTCATAACTCGACTTTATTTGCCTTCATTCTAAGTTTATAACAGACGATCTTAATAACCATTATTCTGATTTAATGACGAACGGTCATAACATCAACTCTATTCATCAACCCTATGCCTATAAAGGCACCAATTTCTATATCTCAAAAGGGATGAACATGATAAATTCTATTTCATGTTTAACATTCTATTATCATAGAATTCTTGTACCTTTTAAACACTTACTGACTTGAACGTCAGAATATCTTTTACGGATACCCATCTACTGTGCTTTTTGACGTCTAAATTATTCTCACTCTATTAAAAAAAGACATATTACAACAGCACAAGAGACGAGCTATACTTCAAAAATTCATCCACACAAAAATACCTTCCAACATATAGGTCATGCTTTTCTAGCAGTGCAATGTAATTATTCTTTTCTAGAAGTGATATAACTCGGATCGCCAAGAACATGAAGTATGGATACTTGTAAAAGGTTACAACACTTAAGTTAATAGGGAATGTCTTTGGTGGGGAAAGTATAATATGGTCCTTAAAGCACCATGTACAAAGATTCTTGATGTAGGGTCTAGATTGTTGCAGGACACAAGTTATTGGTATTGTTAAATTTGACCAAATATTAAATATAATTGTGAACCAGTACATGAGATGGTCTGATTGAACCTATAATTTAATGACCGAATTTTTTTTGTTGAAAAAGGCTTTTGATGGGTTTTTTTTTTTTGTTGGATTTGGCCACATGGACTGCACCCACAATCCATCTAAAAAATATTGTAAAACAAACCCATATCCTCAAAAATTAAATAAATAAAAAAATAAAAATTAATTATTTTTAAATTAAGATAATTTGATTCATATATGATAAAAATTATATATATATAATTCTTCTCATTTTAAAAGAATTTTTTAAATAAAAATATTATATATATATAAAAATAGACCACTAAATTAATTATTATATATTTATATATAGTAAAAAATTTATGTACACTTAATTTCAGAAAAAATTAATAATTGAAAGTTGTTAGATGATAATTTAGTGTATATTTGGATTAGCGTTGTCAACTAGAGATTGAATGAAAGTAATTTTGTAGAATTGATTTTGGGTAGAAGTAAGTTTGTGACAACATGATTTATGTTTGGCAATTTTATACTAAAATTAATTTTGATAAAATGAATATTATTTAAATAATATTAGTTAAAATTACTTTTAGGTAGATAATTAGTTAATTATTAAAAAAATATAATATTAAATTATAATATTATTTTTTAATATATTTAATCTTTTTATACTTCTTTTAGTATATTTTTATATAATATTTTTTATAATATTCTATTCTAGTATGTTATAATTTTTTACTATTATAATAAAATTAATATCTATTTATTAAATTAAAAATAATATATAAAAATAGACAATTTTTAAAGTATTTTTAATAATAAAAATTAATATTTATTTATTAAAATAAAATAACATATAAAATAATATATATTAGTATTCTTTATAAGTACTTTCAATAATCTTATTTTGTTTACTATTTTGAGTTCTAATTTTTTACTAATTATGTTTTTATTATTATTTATGGTTATTTTTTATTTAATTTATCATTTCTAATAGGAACAATAATACATATTATAATAAATAGTGAACAATAATTATAATAATAAATTTTACAATGTTAAATAAAAAAATATTCTATAATTTTTTTAGTACTCTCAGTATTTTTTATTTAGTATTATTTTGGAAAGTAAAATTTTATTACTTATAACTCTATTATTATGTATGATCAATTTTTTTATTTACTTTGTCGTTTTTAATAAAATCAATAATTCATATTATAACAGAATTACAATAACAAATTTAATAAAAAATTAAAAATAAAATATGAAAAAAAATACTAAAAATTGATAAAAAAAATTAAAAATATTTGGAATGACCTGAAACAAATCTGAAATTTCTTTTGAAAAAAATCTATTAAAACCAATAATGATCATCAAAGATAAACGCATATTTAACTGAACGCAGAAGCAAAAATTTCTTACTTCAAGTAGACGTGCTTTTAGGTTGCAAAATCACTTCTACTTTTAGAAAAAAAGGTTGCCAAACATCAAAAACTTAAACGTACTTTTATCCTCTTCATGGGCGTTCGCCAAACACACCCTTAGTCAAATTATTTAACTATCAGCTATTAACTTCACATAAAGTTAAAGACTTATGTACATTAATTTTCATGTGAAGTTAACAATTAAAAATCGTGAGTGATTTAATTAAATTTGTCAAATCATAAATAACTAATTTTCCACATTTTCACATACATAAATGATTAATTTTCAAGCAAATTATTTAAAAAAATATTTATAAATAATTGAAATATGCATAGAAATGAGGCTCTCTAGCATATCATTTATAAATTTTTATTTCCAGAAATAACGATTGAATTAGAACTGAATCATAACCCCTCAATCATAACACAAGGATGTATCTCATTATCAATCCATTGACCACTCATTAGAATTACACAGACATGCTTATGAAGCAATTATTATATAAGACAATAATCACATTAACATTAATTAACAATTACTATTTTACTGGAAATCATCTATTTGCACAATTAAAATAAACTAATGCAGAGATAGACAATAGCCACAATCAAAATAAACTAATGCAGAGATAGACAATAGCTTATGAATTTATCCTGATACTCAAATTGATACAATTGCAATCAAGATTGAACTTTTGGTTAGGAGTTATCTCATTGTCTAATTATTAAAATTACTTTTATCTTTCGACCATGATGAAGACAATTGCTTCACTTATATATATATATATATATATATATATATATATATATAAAACAAAGCATACATAGTGAAGACAATTGCTTCACTTATTTTCTTGTTCATATCAATGATATAATAGTATATACACCAAGAGAAAAATACAACACTCTAAAGCAAATTTTTAAATGAATATTAACAAAGTAATAACCACACCAATGATATTCTGATCTTTTTGTAGTTAGCTACATAGAAAAACAAAAAAAGAAAACTTATGCTTTAAAACATGCAAAGAATTTGGCTGGTGTACGACCACTACTACAAAACTTTGCAGTTATTTCCTCTAACTCGATAAACTCTTCCCTCTTTTGAGCTTTAACCATTGCCCTTTTCTCTTCTGCTGACCTATGAATATCAGCTATCTTATTCTTCATCTTTTCTGCATATGCTGCTTTCTTTCTTTTCAAATTTTCCTGTTAAAACAATTTTTTTAGTAATGTTATGTGTTAGTTGAATACATACAAGTCTTAGTGAAATTTAAAAAAGCATTCTCTTTGCAAATAATAATCTATGTATAGTTAGAAAAGTTGATGACCTCAATTATCTTGAGTTGTGCCTCCACTGAGGTTTTCTTTTTACTCTCCCACAATCCAACGGCTGAAAGCTTCTTGTATGCTCTGTTTGGTCATTTCACTTTCATCAAGCTCAGTACTCAATAATAGAGAATGGAGTTGAAAATTTGTCTCAATCAAATTTACATGGGTAGGTTTGCAAGTGAAGTATATATATATACTACCTTCAACTAAGGGTCCATTTCAACACTTCAAAGTGATGCAAATAACAATAAGAAAGCTTTCAAGGCAGTAAAACTTCAACAGAGAACCTCATTGCTTTCTTCCAAAATGTATATGAGAATATCAAGTTTTTAAAGCCATTCTTGATGGCAAAATTAAAAGCAGTGTAATTACCAATGGAACCAAATAATTTGAAACCAACGAAGATATCAGACTATAATTTTGAGCTACTTGAATGTTTGAGAAATTAGATTCTAAACTTTAAAATAACCACAAAAAAACCAAGAAACATGAGTGATAAAAAATTAGGAATTTAAAAACTCCAAATTGAGGAAAAATGTGAAAAAATGTAAAAAGACCTAATATGCACTGATGGATGGACTTGGCCATGCCGGACTTGAAGATGAGAATATGGAGGCAGCGCTTGAGGAAGTTCTCGACAGTGAGAGAGAGAGAGAGGATGTAATCGAGCTTGTTTTGCGTCTCGTCGAGGAGGTCGTAATGGAACATCTTCAGAGGCTTGGGCATTGCGACCAGATCTGGAGAGGCGATGAACTGCGGTGGCGACGGCAACGACGACGGCGAGGCGAGCTCTCTCTGTTTTGCTCTTCTCTCAGATCTCCTCAGCCAACGGCACTGAGTCCACGCCCAAACTGTGCTCTGAGTGCTTCACATCTGCTGGATCAAAAGCAGAACAAGCGGCAGAACTTGCCGGGAAAGATGACGCAACGATGACACCGCGTGGATTTGACGCGCTATAGTGAGAGGGAGCTGGCCTTACGCTTCAGAGCTCCAGCATCGCGGTGTTTCTCCTCCATTGGAATCGAAAAATTCTGATTAGGGTTTTGTAGTTCAATCACTCGATCTCCACCACCGTAGTGCGCCGTCTCCTTCTATGGATTCTTGCCAGTGATCCCAAGTCAACTTAATCCTACCTGTTAATGGATTTTAGTATTCTTTTGTAATAAGAAATTCTAAACCTTTTTAAATTTCTCCCAACCGTTACTTTGCTTTATTTGTGAACTATCCCATATATTTTTGATTATTTGAGTTTATAACCTGGTCTTTCAAGATCCAAATTATTCTTTTCCCACTGTAGAAAGCTCCAAGTTAATACATGTAAACTTTTCTGTGATTCTTTTTTGAGACAAAAAATACCTTTTGTTCCTTTCTGAAATCCTTTTATAATTGAATAAGATAAGTTCGTTACACATCGATCGGATATTGGTGAACAACTGAACATTGAATCATAATAATTGAAAATAATCTTAATGTCCTTAACCAGTTTATAATGTATATATCCGTTTACAATCTAAGTTTACTGCTCATTACATTCGAGATATAATGTACCGATCAATTAGTGTTTTGATTGTTAATTGAATTATTAATTTGTTTAATTTTAATGTTGTACTAGCTTCTGTTTACGTACTTATATTAAAAAATAAATAATCATTTCTGACCATGAAAAATTTAAGCGCTAACAAAATTTATTCAAAAAAATTAAACTAATTTTATATTCATGAAATATTAATTTTGTTTGTCAAAAATATCCATTTATTAAATTTTTATTAACCTTATTGAAAAAGCATGTCAAATTTTTAAATTGTCTTTATTATTATCTTCAATCTCTTAAAACAACAATAATCAAAACCACTGTCCTATTTTTCAAATTCTAAACTTGTTATCCTCTTCCATCACTAAAAATTTAAAAAATACTATTATAAACTATTTTATATTTTTTATTTATAAAATTATTTATTTATTATTTTATTAGTAGCAAACTTAAAAAATAATTATATTTATAAATTTTCTTTTCGTATAAATATTATTGTTAAATTTTGGCCCTCCACAATTTTGTTTGAAGCTTTGCCGGTGACCACACCAAATTAAAATTAAACAAAAATGGTGACCTTTGACTCTCTGGAACAAAAGAAAACCCACCTCTTCCACCAGCAGCATAACAACATATGAAATTTGCAAATCAAACCTTATTAATTGAAGAACCATAGAAGAATGACAACCCAAAAAAGGATTGGAAAAGTGTTATTCCCGACACCGCCGTAACCTGACTTCCAGCAGCCGTACTCTCCAGCCGCCGAATCTGGAGTTGCATTCATCACAAAGAAATGGCGATAAGCTTTCAAAATTAATTTTCACAATAATCGAATCATCAAGCCAGACTATGGTATTAATAGCCCTATCAAAAAATTAAATCTATCAAAATCATCAAAGAGCCACTAACTGCACCACCCAAAACAAGCTGAAGAAGCAACAACCTCTTCCCCAACTCAACAAAAGAAACAACCTCTTGCTTTGCTCTCTGGAACATCCCTTTGCCCTTTACACCTCCATCAAATTCAATTCAAATTAAAAAAAAAATGGTTCAGAACTGTTGCAGTGATAGTTATAATTATGGAGGCATAGTTGTTGATTATTGTGGTGTCGTCGTAATAGGGATTGAACACGTACTCGGAATCGGGGTGGCGCTACTCCTCCTTCTAGCGACATTGAGGATGACAGCGAGAAGAACTTGTCAGCGACACAGAGTAGCAATCAGAAAGTCCAGTGGTTAAGGTGAGACAACGAGGTTGGCGAGAAGATGCAGATCTGGCAGCAACATGGTTGGTAGAGAGAAGGACCTATTAGCGGCAGAGAGTAGCAATCAAGCAACCCAGTGGTCTCGTCGAGACAACGATATTGGCGAGAAGTAGATCTGATAGCGCTGAGGCTGGTGGCGAAGAGGTTGGCGGCGACGAGGCTGGCCGTGAAAAGGCTAGTAGCGACGATCTGGGGAGTTAGAGGTGACCGAAGGCAGTGTCACTGGATGATGAGCTTGCCGCTGTGATTGAGTGAGAGAGGCTAAACTGTGCAAGAGTGTCGACTGGAGAATAAGGAGGATGAGGGAGGTGATTCAGGTGAGTGAGGGAGAATGAGAAGGTTGAAGGAGCTGGGATAAAATAAAAAGGGATAATTTGGAAATTTTCAAAAAATTGTAACGAAGTTCATTTAAAATTTAATGGATGAGTATTTTTGACAAACAAAATTAATTTTTTATGGGTATAAATTATAAAATTAGTTTAATTTTTTTGTAATTAATTTTGTCAATATTTAAATTTTTTATGATCTGACTATTTTTTCTACATTAAATTACACTTTAGTTGATATTATATTTTAATAATTTAGATTAGAATTTATTTATTTTTTTATATTTATTTATTATTTTATATATTATTTTAGAATAAACGGGTACCCAAATTTTATATCACTAATAAATATATTTTCAAAATATATGAACAAATAAATTTCTAAACAATTTAAAAATATAACAAAAATAACTAAATATTAAATTAAATATACATTCTAAATAACCTTAAATAAGATTTTATCACGACTTTTGCAAGCAATAGAAAAATGAGACCGTTCCTTGACTAATTTTATGCCAAGTGATTTTTTTTTATTTTGAATAACTCGGTTTTTTTAAAATGTATAAATATAAGTTTTAAAATCCGATTCGGATGCAACATTTTATTTTCACCTTCTAAATAGATCTCTAAAAATAACGACAAACATTTAAATCTAATCACATTAAATACAAAAATTATTTATCACTCATAAAAAAATATAATATTTGTTATTTTATCACATTTCCAAACTATTCAGACTTATTTGTCATTTCTATATTCAAATGTTATTTTTGTTGGTGATAAACTTATTACCATTTTTGGGAGTTTATCTTATTATTTTATTATAATTTATTTTAGTTAAACTAGGATCCAAGTTCGTAAACCGATTCTTCACCAGTTCGATTTTCAGAAACTTGGTTAGTGGTTAATCATTTGTTTTAAGTCAAATTACAAATTCAAATTCAAATATCAATTATGAAATGAATGTGTCCCTCATCATAGTCACGTTCAAGTCCACAATCAATACACCGAAAGATCAAACCCGAGAAAGCCGGCCCTCAACTTCAGTTTCAAATATATAATTCGTTACAAATACACATGTTGCTGTCAATAACACATGGTTGGTACCGTGGAGTAGTTGGTTTCTGCAATAACACGAGTATATAAACTCAACTCACTGCAGAAAATAAAATGAGTTAACTACTCAATCTAATAATACATGAAAGATTTTGTAGTTCAAAAAATAATCCAAACGAGAATGAAGGTCATAGCCTAGCCTCGTTTTTTTTTTTAAGACTATATTATCAAATAATTAACATCTTTTGCAGGTCATAAACTATTTTGTCAGAAACAAATTTTCTGGTTCTATTTTGGTGGTTTGCTCAAAGGAAAAAGATAAAATACAAAATAAAATGTAATCACACTAGAAGCAAAAAGGTCAATCCCCGCAACAATGATATAGCAATACTCACATTGAAATCAAGAACCAGCCTTTGTCAACTTGTTGAATATGTTTCCATAAAACTTCTGCTCCTTTTTGTTATACTCCTTAACCTTCTCCTTCAAAGTCTTGTACTCCAGCTTTACCTCCCTAGTTGACACACACCGACAACAATTACATGGCACACACAAACACGCTAAACTCAATCATTAGAAATTATTTGTGAAAAAACAATTTTCCCATCTAACAATTACTTTTTCAAACAGAAGGCAGTAATTCAGTGAAGGTAATTAATTACCCTCCATAAATAACATCTGAAGCAGGCTAAAAGCAAACCCACCCATAAAGATTAAAAACAGCAGAATATTCAGGGTACATACCTATTGTCAGGATCAATATCAAGAGCTTTCTTAATGTCAAATTCAGCCAAATCCAAATCAGCCAACTGCATATATGCCTGGGCCCTTCTGTAAAGAGCTTTCACGTTGGTACTCTCAAGCTCCAGGACCTACCATTCCGCGTTAAGTCATTACTTTTTTTTCTTTTTGGTCAGAGGCTTCTAAAGGAAAGTAATTTCAATATGAGAGCCTGCAACCAAACCTTTGTACACAATTTCTCTGCTTCTTTATATTCTTTTAACTTCAACTTGCAAGCAGCATTGTTCAGATTGCAGGCAACCTTCAAGGTCTTGGCCTGTTTTTTCTCATCAGCGCTGAAGGAGGAATCATATTCTATAAACTTTACTGCCTGAAAGTTCCCTAAACAAGAATCCCTCAGATGATGCGTTAACATCTACAGCCGTATTTAAATATGTACCTTGACATTTATTACCTTATCATATCTTTTGGAAGCTCTTACATATTTACCAGCTTTAAATAATACATTTCCTTCTTCTTTCTTCTTACCAGCAGCTTCAATTTTCTCTTGAGTGTTCAGATCCCAGGACTCCTTCTCCTGAAAGAATATGAGAATTAATTGCGTTAAAATTCCAATACAATGGACATACAATATCCAATGGATAAAAAATGAACAGGTACACGAGCACGTAATAGAAAGTATAGTGTAAACCATAAAAATACGAGTTACATAACATTGTTCTTATTTCAACTCCTACCAAGGATGGAAGTTTCTACCAAGCCAGAATTTTGTTGTGTTAAGCAAGAAAATGACAACTGAAATTGTAATTGCCCCAACCTAGCTCCAGTATTTGGAACTGATTTTCATTCGATGATGGAGAGAACAGATAGACTTGACAGTGCCTCAGATAAATATATAAACAATGTTGTAGTACTCGTACTGAATGGACAACAGTGCATTGTAATTACATCTATGTACTTTAGATGCTTCTATTAAATGTGAAGACAGACCGTTAGGTACAAAGTGCAAGCACAGAAATGAACATATCCCAAGCTATAAAAGTGCTGCAATATGTACAAATTGCCTTGCTGTCTCTCCAGTATTATTCAGCCCCTTGTGAGCAGCCATTTGCTATGTTAGGTTGTTGGTTTTCGAAAGATAGCAACACATTTTGCAACTATTTTACCAAAACAAGAACAAATAAAAATCCATGCACAATGGCAGTTAACTCTCTGTCATCGGCTCACCTTCTCGAACGAAACTAGCTCCACCTCATAATACACAGTTGAGTTAGGAGGAACAACAGCCAACTCTTGCTGGGATTCTGCCGAACCGAAAGCATACTCAGGTGCAATAGTCAGTAATGCCACTTCACCTTTCTTCATGGACATTACACCTCTATCAAGCCCATCAATGACTTGCTCTGTTTCAGATTAAGCATCACATCACTTGAATTCCAAAAAGTAAAAATGAAATATAAGGCGAAGCAAAAACCCTGGCATATTTCAAAGTACCTTCGTCTGTTCTAAATTGAAACAGCTCCTCTTCATGGCCCTTTGTCACAAAGACAGTGCCATCTTTCAGCTTACCAGTCAGTTTCACTGGTAAGATTGTACACGAGAAAGAAATTATTAGAAACAGTGCAAATAGAGACTGGCTGAATGATAAAGCAATCAAGATTCGCAATGATTAATAGTCACCTTTCACAACAGCCCCCTCATTTGGCCGCTCATATCCTTGCCCTTCACTGAGTATCTTCTTCACCACTTTCTTGTCATCAGTTACCTCAGACACAGTCTTCCAAGAGACTAACTCGAGAGTAATCTGCAATGTTGCATTTGGTTGAACTGCTCCTTCATCACCATCTGCTGGCTTCCCTTTCTCACCAAATCCATCTACAAATCCAAGAAATCAATAAAATTATCAATTAAGTAACAAAGTGGAGAACATAAAAAATATTATTGAATTCTTCTAAAGATGGTGACATCGCCAAATTGTTCTGTAGACAACTTACATTGTGGCTTCACTGTCAAAATAACTTTCTCTCCCTTCTTCATGGTTTTAACAGCCTTTGACAATGCAGGACAATAGTGACCTACCATTGATTAAAAGATAGCCTTAGATATACCGCAAATGGAAACAATATATTACTGCCGACAGAAATTAAATGCAATTACCCTCTCTGACACTGAACTCCACTCCATCAGACTTAGCCACAGCCTTTCCATCTTCCAGAAGAACCTCATACTTAACTGCATTACCAACCAATACAGTATCAGTTACGGCTAAGCTAAATAATGCAAATAATGCAGGCCTAAATCAAATGAAATAAACTAAATGATAAATATCAATATACCTAATACTTCATCAGGATCCTTGGGGTTTTCCCATCCTTCCCCCTCCTTAAGTATTTTCTTAAATATACCACCATCCTTACATATGTCCTTTACACTAGTCCAAGACAAAAGCTCGACATCAAACTGGAGTGTTGCATTCGGAGGAATAGTTGGAGGTGAGCCAGATGCACCATAGGCTAGCGCAGGAGGGATGGTGAAAAGAGCATTTTCCCCCTTTTTCATGGTTTTAATGCCTTCATCCCATCCTTTAATTACTTGCCCTGCACAAAGACGACATCAATTACAAACACTTTCAACGGATAACTGAGGTTACTGACATGCAATCTTCACACCAGTTCCACAAGAGTGATGACGGTGAACCCCTACTCGACACCGTATCATTGAAAAACCTTTTATAACTACAAACATGTACATACTATAAACAGAAATGAATGAAATGGTGCCTTATGTAGCGTTCACGGTGAACCCAGGTTCATAGTAAAAGCTCATTATCATTTTTCCCAAATTCTGCATGTGAATTGTTAATCCAAATAATACAAAATTAACTGAAAGCAGCAAAGCATGAAGCCGTTATTTTACCAAATCATGCCATTCATACACAATAAAACATATTACCCACCCATTCAAGGTTTTTCATGAAAACATTCCCAGAAATAATTCAAGTCAAAATCAGAGGCTATATAGCTTCAAACTCTCATGATACCAACACCACCAAAACATCCAAAAATATTCAAATAAACAAATAAGAGCACATCACTGACCTTGTCCGAGAGTGAACTTGAAAGTGCTATCCCTATCGCGGCTCGAATCGAACTTCGTTCCATCAAGCAGAGTCCCCGTGTAGTGAACTATCAATTTAAATAAATAAATACAAAATAAGATGACAAAATAAATTAATAAATGAAATGAAAATGTAGAAAAAGATTAAATACCTTCGACTTCATCACCAACTTCGGGGGTATCCCAGCCTTGACCTTCCTTGAGGAGCTTCTTCTTGAGGCCTTGGTTTCCGATCTCCTTCTCCTCGCCCACCTTTAGGATTGGGTCCTCGTCGGGGAGATCAAAGTCTTCGTTCATCTCCTCAGCTTGGGGCATGTCGAAGTCTTCTTCCATTTCGCTTCCTTTTCTTCGGAGAATGAATTTTGACAAGAGGGAAGTGAGTACAGTTACTGAATAAAGAGCGAGGAAAACGAAGACGAGGGGTCTTAAGGGAGTGAGTATTCTTACTGAATGAATAGTGCTGTTGGGGTTGAAGGGGAGAGTTGACGAGGTTCTAGAGAGTTCCACGACGAAGGGTTTACCTTGGAGGGAGAGATGAGTAGGGGTGGCAAAGCGGGCCGGCCCGGTGCAACCCGTCCCGCCCCGCCTAAGCCCGCCCCATAAACGGGACGGGCCGGCCCGTTCCGCCAACTAAAATGGGTTCAAAATCCTAGCCCACCCCATTTTATGGCGGATTGGCGGGTTAGCGGGCTAGCCCGCTTCCTTTTTTTTTTTAAAATAAAATTCATTAAAATTAACCAAAAAATAATAATTAAAAAATTAAATACAAATAAAAAATAGTCAAATTATAATATAATTTTTTATCATTTTTTTTAATTTTTAACTTCAATAAAATTGTTCAAAATAATATTTGTCAATAGAATCATCTTTATTTTAAAAAATAAGTCACATAATTTGAGCATGTATGCGAAATTATAAAATAAAATAAATAAAATTAATAACTAAAAGAAGAATAAAAACAAAAAATGAAAAAAAAGTGTTTAAAAATTCTATAATTATTAATTTCATAATAGTAATCACTCTTTTATTTAATAAAAAAAATAAAAATAAAAATCTTCGGCCCGGCGGACCGCCCCGCCCCGCCCCGCCAAAACCCGTCAATTTGGCGGTGCGGGTTTGGCGGGTTTTTTTAATTTGGCGGGCTCCAAATCCTAGCCCGACCCACCTTTTTTAGCGGGTTTAGCAAATCAGCCCGACGGGCTCGACCCGTTTTGCCACCCCTAGAGATGAGTGACTCTGACAATGTAAGTGCAAGATGAGAATCAAGGGTCAGGATGTTTCTAGACAAAGGGTCTTTTACCTTTTTTTTTTTTTGTCTTTTGTTTTTTCGTGTGTAGTCAAAAGGTCTTTCTTTTAGAAAAATTAATCCCTCTTCTTTTCCTTTTTCTTCTTAGTTTTGACCGAAATTATCCTAATGTGTGTTTAAACTTTTTAAGTTTTTAAGGGAATGTTTTACAATGCATTTATTTGTGAGAACATGAGAAGATAAGACATTGAAAATAAAATTTTAAAAATAAAAATATAAAATTTTAAATTTTTATATTTTTTTGTGATAAACTAGAATAAATTATGAAAATTTAATTTATTATCATTTTTTTCACTCAAAAAAATTAAGATAAAAAATATAATAATAAAAAATATAATTATGAAAAATTAACAAGAATAATAAATAAAAAATAAAAAATAAGTTGTGTCTCTTATGTGTTCTTCCTGTTAGGATAGATACAAAATACACTATTCAGGACTCTAACACACAATATCTCTGTCTATATCTCCTCTGTCAAATACAATTTGTGTCTCGGTGTCCCTGTCTCAATGTCCTGTCTCTGTAAACAAATACTCAGATTTCAGCTTAAAGATCCAACTAAATCAGGAATTAAGTAAGTTATCTAAGATATTCAAGTTCTAAATCTAACTTTAACCTATCATAACACTTCATTTTCTGTCTCCTCTAATCCTCCAAATCACCGGTGGAATCATCCCCTCACACCTCCGTCAAAAGGGGTCTCTCAGAAAACATACACATACAATTCAAGCAAGCAAAATACAGATAGAAGTGCAATTACAGCAAGTAGAACAAGTAACAAATAAGCAGAATTAAGCAATTAAGCAAATCAAAACAATACACACTCAAGCAAAACATACAAATGCACATGATGTATGTCTGTCATATGGTTGATGAGTCTCATCTAT
This sequence comes from Arachis hypogaea, assembly GCF_003086295.3. Classification (NCBI taxonomy): domain Eukaryota; kingdom Viridiplantae; phylum Streptophyta; class Magnoliopsida; order Fabales; family Fabaceae; genus Arachis; species Arachis hypogaea. Next base: position 77,922,747 of record NC_092049.1, on the reverse strand, counting down.
CGGTTATATAGCCAACCCAACATGTCCTGGTAGCTAACCATTGGACAGTCCCTCTGTAAACGCATCCCCAATCCCTGGAAGATATGTTGAGGACTTGTGTGCTAGATCAACCGGCAAGCTGGGATCATTATATGCCGCTAGTAGAGTTTGCGTACAACAACAGTTACCATGCGAGCATCGGAATGGCTTCGTATGAGGCTCTGTATGGAAGAAAGTGTCAATCCCACTATGTTAGTATGAAGCTAGAGAGTCAAGTTTCTTGGGGTCTGAGTTAGTAGCTGGGACTATGGAACAAATTAAGAAAATCCACAACAAAATACTTACCGCTCAGAGTCATCAGAAGAGCTACGCTGATCAGAGACGGAAATTATTAGAATTTAATAAAGGAGATCATGTATTCTTAAGAGTTACTCTAACTACAGGAGTGGGTAGAGCGATCAAGGCAAAGAAATTGAATCCTCATTATATCGGTCCGTTTCAAATCCTAAATAGAATTGGACCGGTGGCATATCGAATAGCTTTACCATTGCATCTTTCGAACGTACATGACGTGTTTCATATTTTGCAACTTCGAAAGTACACTTCTAAAGCCAGCCACATTTTAGAACCTGAATCAGTTCAATTGAAAGCGAATCTGATGCTTCAAGTGACTTCAGTACGAATTGACGATACCAGTATTAAGAGATTGCGCAGAAAGAAAGTTTCGTTGATAAAAGTTGCTTGTAGTCGAGCTGAAATTGAGGAACACACTTGGGAACTTGAGTCATAAATGAGAAAATACTGCCCACACTTTTTTTCAGGTAATTGAATTTGATTTTTGGGGGGCAAAATTCTTAATTAAGTGGGTAGGATGTAAACTCTATGAAATAAATAAATAATTAGCTAATAAATTAATTATTAATCAAAGAAATTAGGAAATTCAATTTTTATAGTTTAGAGAAGTATTTAAAATACGAATTTTGACACTAATTTTAAAAATTTTCTCCCAAAATCGGGCCAACAGGTTGAACCGGATCCATATTAAGCCCAAGAACCCAAGCCCAATTATATAAAAAAAACCCTTCCCCATTGTTAACAACACAGATTTGCATAGAGAGGAAGAGAGAGCATGGTGATTTGGGGGAAAACTAACGCTATCACCGTAAACTTTCAATCACTCGTATCTCTCAATCTAGAGATCCAATTTGATGAGCCATCAACGGCCACGTGTTTGTTTCAAAATTCTCTTCAATTCTATTCGAACAAAGTAGTAAGAAATTTGCATTTTTTCTCCAGTTATTTTGCTCCTCAATTTTGTGAATTTTGTGTTTCGGTATTGAGAAATTGAATAAATTTGATGGTTTAGGCAAACTCTAGCAGCGGATAATCATTAGGGTTTGTCCAATTGATCTGTGGATAAGGTAAGAAACTATTGAACCTTTGTAAATTATTGAATTAGTGAACCCTATGATAATTATAATGATATTGTGTGAATTAGATTATGTTCTTGTTGATTTGGAGTTCAATTTGGCGATTTGAAACAAAGTTCGGGTGATTAAGCTTGAGGAATTGACGTTTGAAAGCTTGGAGCTTGTGAAATGAGAGGTTTTTGAGGTGTTCCGAGTTTAGGAAGGAATCAGTCAAGGTATGGTTTTGATTTCTCATAGTTAATGTTTAATGTCACATGAAAACTTAGGCTAGAAAATCTTAAGATAAGAATGAACTGAATGAATTATTGATGGATTGTGTATATGGTATATGATGTGTGTATATAGGATGAATGAATTTGTATGTGTTAGATTATATATTTGATAAGTAATAAAAATAATGAAGATTGTTGATGGTGAGTTTGTGAAATTGAATTGAATAGATTGGTTGAGAGATGTGTGGTCCGATTTTGTAAACGATTTGTTATTGGAGTTAGTTGGTTTTGGAAAAAGATTTAATATTGGAATTGGTTTGATTTTGAAATGATTTGATACTAGGAATGATCTGAATGATTGAGATGTCTTTGGTTTGGTGGTTGGGACCCTTGAAGGGTGGCAGAAGTTTGAGTTTTAGAAGGGACGTTGCCGAAATTTCTATAAAAATTGAAGACTTGATTTAAAGTGTTATGTTAAAAAAAGAAAAGGGATCATTATGTGACATGTATATTTTGATACAATTATTGACCTTCTGTTATGCTGAGAATTGTGATTGAAGTTGAGATAAGTAAATATTGAGATTATAATAGATGAGGTGATGATAGTGATAATGAGAATAATGATGAATTTGAGATTTAATGAGATATAAATTGATGAATGATGATAACATTGAGAATGATGAATTAAAATTCTATTTGGCTTGAACAATTGAGACATTGTTAACCCTCTATCGTAAGATGTGACCGGAAACTTTAACTTTCCGGGTTCCCCCATATATATATGAATTTGAGCTTGGGTTGTTTCACCCATGGATAAATTGATCTTGGAATTTTTCCATGGATATTATTGAGCTTGGGGATGCGCACACAGAGGGACTGTCCAATGGTTAGCTACCAGGACATGTGGGGTTGGCTATATAACTGATAGATGAGACTCATCAGCCATAGGACACGTATATATCATGTGCATTTGTATATTTTTCTTGAGTGTGCATTATTTTAGTTTGCTAAATTGCTTAATTATGCTTATTTGCTACTTGTTCTACTTGCTGTAATTGCATTTCTATTTATATTTTCCTTACTTGAATTGTATGCATATGTTTTCAGAGAAACCCCTCTTGGCGGAGGTGTGAGGGGGTTGTTCCACTGGTAGTTCGGAGGATTGGAGGAGATAGAAAGTGAAGTGTTAGGTTAAAGTTAAATTTAGAACTTGAATACGTTAGATTACTTACTTAATTCCTAGTTTAGTTGGATCTTTAAACTGAAATCTGAATGTCAGAGTTCTAAGAAGGCTTTTGGCTTTCTCGGAATCTTTTGTATTAACTATGTGGGCACATTTACTATGCTGAGAACCCTCGTTCTCACTTCATACATATTTTTATTATTTTTCAGATGCAAGTCGAGAGGCACCTCGTTAAGCGTCTGAAGATCCTCCTTACAAGCAAAGAACTGTCTTTTGGGCTGTTATATTTTGTTTTATGTAAGAACTGCGACTAATTAGCCACTTAATTAATTAAATTAAATTGCCCAAAATAGGATGCAAAAATTTAGAATGTTAATTAGAAAATATAAATATGATATTTGGACTCAATAGATTTTTCTGAGTTGGAAAATATAATTTTCGGCGAAAAATTGCGTAAAAACGCAAACCGGTAAATTAATCGGCAGTACTGACTTAAATCTGTCTGGTACTGTGCAAGGATGATGAAAACAGTGGAAAAGCTTAAAATAATAATTAGAATTGAAAACTGTGCACTAATTTTAAAGGTTTGGTCCAAAGTTGGGCCAAACGGGCCAAAAATGCTAACGGAGTGGACCGGACCTAAGTTGGGCCCAAGTCCAACATATAAATACACTCAAATGAACCCATTCAGCTCATAACACACCCTAAAACACAACCATAGCAGCTGCAAGTGAGAAGAGAGGAGAAGAGAGAAAATACTATTCACCACCAACTTCCGGTGGCCATAACTCGAGCTACGGTGCTCCGATTTGTGTGTTGTCAGTGGCTACGTGAAGTTCTTGCCGAGTTCGTTAGTTCTATCTAACTTGTGTAGATAAGAATTCAAAATTTCCTCTCCTTTCCTCTAACCATTAGTGAGGGGTTGTTGGATTCTATCCCAAATTTCAGTGGATAAGGTAAGGTTTCTTAAGAACCCTTGTAAATTGATATATTGTGAGTATTAGATTTTGATTTTTATGAAATATATGATGTTAGTTTGAGCATTGGTTCCTGTTGGAGTTGCTTTGGATATTTAGAAGCATTGGATTGTGGTTGAAAGCTTGGTTTGGGCATAATTTGGTGTTTTTCACATTTTGAGAATCGGCCAAGGTATGGTTTCAGTTTCCTCTATGTAATATGTAATATTTCTGGACACTTAGGCTAGTGGGCTTTAGGATAGGATTGAATTGATTGTTGAAAATTGTTGAATTGTTAATGTATGATGGCGTTGTTAATTTTGATGAATTGTGATGTTGAACTTTGATGTTGTGGTTGATTATTGAAATTGAAGTTGAGAATGATGATTTTGAGTGTTGATAATATATTGTGAAGCTTACTGATGTTGATAAATGATGAGGGTAAGGAAATGATGCTTTGAGTGTAATAATTGAGAATTAGAGGAATGTAAATGAGAATTTTTTGGTGAAATTGGTGAAATTGCATGTTGCTAAGTTATGGAATGATGAAAAGGTATATGATTTAGGTACATTGGGACTATTTTGAAGGTGAAATAAGTGATTTTGGATTGAGAGTTTGGTAAAATTGAGGCTTAAAGGTTTTTGGTGAAAAAATGGATTTTTGACGAACTTTGGCAGATTTGAATTTCAGTTTTTGAAATTGAATGAATTTTGTATCAAATTAAATATAATTTAAAGAGCTTTAAAACGGTAAAGATTTCGTAGAAATCGAAATTTTATAGAAAAAGATATGATCGTTGGAAGTTGGAGTCAAAAATGATTTCTAAAAATCATTGATGCACTGTTTTATGTTGAGATTGTTGAGACGCTATGCGCCTAGCAAGGATGGTGGTTAATCCCGCTTGTCAAGGTCATGACGGTGGCGTAAGGACGGTAGTTAATCCCGCTTATGTTGAGATGTGAGGTCTGTGGCAGAGTATCCCGCTCACATCCTTTTGGATCACAAGAGTGTGCAGGCACTATATCCTAGACCGTGGGCCAGGCACGATATCCCAAGGGATTCCCATTTATTCGTGACCGAAAGGCGACATCTCCATGGAGATGTGTCGGGTTGGCAGTTGAACTGACAATGTGATATCACAGCCAAATAGGACAAGCATTCATCATGTGCATCTTCTATCTGTTTGCTTGCTTTGCCGACTTGAATTGCTTGCCTAATTGTATAATATGATTATTTGCTTCTTGAATTTCTTGATATATATGTTATATTTGTGCTTTACTTGCATTGTTATTACTTGTGTTTTCTACTGGGATTGAGGAGGTTCGGAAGGTAGTGGCGATGGGATCGCGTGGCATTTAGGCTGGCAAAGGTTGTGGGACAGCAGAGAATTACTAGATTAGAATTCCACTAAGTTAGATTCCCTTATTTCATTATGGTTTTAAGTAATGGTTATAAATTTACTTATGTTTTAAGCTTGAATCTCATGATGGATATGAAGTTCTAGGATTGCCTCTGGCACCCTGGAGTCTTATATCTTACATTACTGGGCATTGTTACCATACTGAAACCTCCGGTTCTCATTCCATACTTTGTTGTTATTTTTCAGATACAGGTCGTAACCCACCTCGGTGAGTTACGTGATGGTGACAGAGTGGAGGATCTTTATCTCATTTTAGAGTCATTTTGGTCATTTTGATTAGTTCTCTCTCTTTTGTATTTATATTTGCCTTAGAGGCTTATGACGTAGTGCAAACCATCGGCTTAGAATTTTCCACAAATTGAGTTCCATTGCAAGTATAGTCCAAGCCAACGGACAATGCTCACAGTCAAAGTTTGAATTCAAAACAATGTCACAATTTAAAACCAATTTAATTTCGGGAGTTTCAATTCCCGGGTCGTCTCTCAAGGACACTTGAGGCTAATGAGTGTGCAATCTTGGTTGTAAGGATCATGGAATTTTCAATAAAGGGATAAACATATAAAACAATAAAAAACATGCAAAATTGTAATAAATGAACTAATAAAGGAATTAACGAAGTGACTATGCAATATAGACAAGTAAAGTATAAAAGGAACTAATGTAAATGTGTATGAAGGAATTGAAGCATAAAAGGTATCTTGGCTTGGAGTGAGCTAAGGGTCCTTTCCTTGTTGGAACCACAACTATAACAACTAGAATGGATCAATCTCACTTGATTAACCCTCACATCAGAGAGTAAGTTAAATGAGCATAAGTGTTCTCAACCCACAAATCCTAAATTGCTAGCTAATTACCTTAGCAATAACCTAACGTTAGTGGGAACAAGAACAATTAACAATCCAAGAATTGACACTAAATATTGGGTATTCCAACTCTAGGAACCCAATTGCTCACTTTTCCCAAGCCAAGAGACAGAAAACTAGCCCAAAATCATAATTGACATTCTGTCGAACACTTGGTAGGCAAAAACCTTAATCATGGGAAAAATGAGGAAAAGCTTGAAACCAAAAGCAACAAATGATCTCAATCAACAATAAAGACTCAAGAAAGCATGTAACAAACATCCATCATCAAATTCATCAACAAGAAATAGAAATTGCAAAAGAGAAGTAAAATTGAACTATAACTTGAATTATAAGAAAGAGTAAGGACAATGTAACTATAAAGAGTAGTAACAAAGAGATACTTACAATGGAAATTAGCAAAATCCAAGATCAAAATGGAAATGGCACTTGAATGTAAAAACCCTAGTATAAAGCCTAGTAGAGATGATGAAAAACTTAAAGAAAAACTATACTAAAGCTATCTACTACTACTCCTAAGCTACCCTAATGCTATGCTATGGTATTGTCTTCATTTTTCCTTCCTTATGAGCTAAATGGCTTCAGAAATGGGCCTCCAAACCAAGGAAATTGCGAGTCACGTGAAATTTTAATGAAGGCATGTGCGGACGCACAGACGTGTGCGCCCGCACACTCTGCCGAAATCTTTACCCGTGCGTACGCACAGGAGGTTGTGCGCACGCACACTAGGCAATGCTTGAATGGACGTGCAACGCGTACGATGCGGCTAACGCGCACGCGTGTCTCTGATCTGATGGCTGTGTGTACGCATGCACGTCTGTGCATACGCACACTAGGCTGAGCTCTTCTCCTTTGATTCTTCATTCTTCCTCCACTTTGAATGCTCTTCTTCCATTCTCTCGAAGCCATTCATGCCTTATACCTCTGAAATCACTCATAAATAACATCAAGGCATCGAATAAAAGGTAAATAGAATAAAATTAATCAAATTAGGCACAAAAGAGTATGTTTTTATAATCAAGCACAAATTAGGAGGAAAGTTCAAATGCATGCTATTCAGTGGAATAAGTGCAAGTTTATATGATGAAATCCATTCAATTTCAACCAAAAATCATCATCAAATATGGATTCATCAGCTTACTTTGAGAGAAATATTATATATGTTGTTTTACTTTTCAAAACTCAGTATTGTCTGTATATAACTAGCCGGCTTAAACTTCGCGGGTTGCGGCTAGTACCTTATGACTATTCTACTTATATATCTATATATGTCTCGATATCTTGTATCTATATCTTGTGCCTCGATTTGTGTAGTTTCGTGTGAACGTTTGCACTTTTGAAACTCTGTTTAGAGCTTATTCCTTCAATCGGGTTTTTAGAATTACTATTTCTTTCTATATATATTTATGTATAAGCCTTAGAATTGTCGTAACTTTTGATTAACCTTTGCTTTACGGCATGAGGTAAGACTTTGGGTAATTAGGATGTTATATTTTAGGCTATGTATATATGTATATAGAAGTCTCCACATGTATATTTTGTATTTTGTCCCTCCTAGAGGTTGACTTGGAGATACAGGTTATATTCTGTAGTTTGAGTTATATTTTGGGTTGTATAAATATATAATTACATACTCTGGTCGACCTTAACTTCGCAAGTCGAGTCTGGAGCTTGATATCTGTATTTTGGGACTCCGATCTGTATATTATGTTTTTGGCCTCCTTTTAATCTTACCTATCTGTTTTACGATTATCCATGCGAATGTGAAACAATTTTCTGTTTTCGCTTTTGCTTAGCTTCTTCTTTGAATTCTTTCAACTATATTTATATACATCTTTTCTTTTAGAGGTAGTAATACCTCGCCACCTCTGCTTTACGACTTAAGCGTAAGACTTTGTGTGGTAGGGTGTTACAATGGTATTGGGATCCTATTCCGAGGGTTACCTAAAATTATAGGTTGATCTCGGTTGAGATCTGTGGTGGTGGCCGGAGTTGTCATGTCCGACTTGTTGGACGTGGTGGTGCTGCTGATCATTTGTCACCAGAGGGTGGTGGTACTTGCAAGAGACTCCGATGCTTAAGTTAGCATGGGCTTTAAGTAGGTTTTTAGTAGAATCAGAGTATGAGTTATATCTGGGTGCTCCAGTGTATTTATAGTAGTGTGGAGAGACCTTCCTGGAGATAAGATAGTTATCTTATCTTATCTTATCTTTGAGTGAAGTCATCTTATCTTTTGGGGAGCCACCCTTATCTTTCTAGGCTTTAGTTGCCTTTAGATTGGGCTATGTCCCTTTATTTGGGCCTGCTTGGTCTCCTTGTAGCGATTTGGCCGAGCTCTTTTAGAAGAGCTCGGGTAACCCTGACATGAAGAGGTCGGTGGACTTGTCTTTTTATTAGCCCGGGTCGTACAGCTCGACTCAGGGCATGAATAGTGCCCCTGCTTGAGCTCGGTCTTTCTTTTCAGATTGTGTCTTTGCTAGACTTTTGATTCCTTGTGGGAAAGTCGAGCTCGAGCATTTTCTGTCGATCTCGTTTTTGTAGAGCTCCTAAGGAGTTTTTGAATGCAGAGCGTTTTGTCTTCCCTTTTAATTGTAACGCGCGTTTTGTGTTCCCTTGGAAATGTGCGAGAGTAAAACTCATTAACTCTTTGTCGTTTCCTTTGCTTCCCTCTTTGAATCTTATTTTTGAATTTCAAAGCTTCTTTCAGTTTCTCCTCTCTTGCTCGCTGTAACATCTTTTTCTTTCGCTTTTTGCATCTTCGCGCTTTCTTTTACTCGAAAGGTGATTTGTTGGTGACGTTTTGGTTGTTTGCTTCAATCTCTGATCAGTTATCGTCTCCTTCTTCTATACAGGTTGGTCTTCTTTTTCTCTCTTTTTGACTTTCCACGCCATTTTTTTGTGTTTGCTTTTGTTTTGATTTTTGAAAGATCTTGCTTGGGTTCATGTTGGGAAGTTTGAATCTTTCTGCGTTTGCGGTGCTTGTTTTGTTGCTGTAGCGTGTGCTTCGATGTCGTTTAGGGTTTTGTTTTGTTGCTTGATTTTGCCCCCCCTTTACTTGATTTCTTAATGCGTAGATCCTCTTCTGTTTGTATCTTGGAGTAATGGGCTGTGAATTTTGAAAAAAGGTTGTGTCTTTTTGATGATTTCTGCATGCTCTTGCTATGACATGTGCTTGATAGTTTTTACTTCTTTTAGGATTATCGCTGTTCTCATTTCTGGTTCACTACTTTTGTTTGGCCTGTTGGTAGAGAATGACTGTAATTTTGCTGTTTTGATGATGATGGGTTCCTTGCTGCTTGTGTAGAGTAATGTTAGTGGAGGATTTGTATTTTGAGAGATATTTTTAGGAGATGGACCATTGACTTCTTTCTTTCCTCGTTCTTACCTTATTACTGCCTCCAAAGGATGCCCCTGGACCTTGGTGTGAGTCCTGGGGTTTTCTTTTATTGTTGTATCTGACTTCTAACATTCGTATGCTTTTGCCCGAGCTATCTCCATATTTGTCCGAGTTGTTTTCTTAAGCTATTTTGATTAGTAAACCATTTTTCCTTTTTCTCCCAATAGGACTAGTTGACCTCATGTCTTATCGCAAAAACATTGTCGAGACGTCCACCAAAGTCTCCGATGGCATGTCTGACTGGCTGGACTCCCTCGTCTTGATGTGTGTTTCTTTGGTTAATTCTGAGTATTGCGTGCAGCTTAGGAGACATCACAGAGTTTGTAGTAGTAGAGATCAGGAGAATAATTACGAGTTGGTAGCGCCTGACCCTGATGAGAGAGTTTGTTTTCCTTCCCTGACTCAGGGGGAACGTCCCTTCTTTATGCGTATGATTACTTTTTTAGCTAGATGAACATCACCATTCCTTTTACTCCCTTTGAGACCGACCTGTTGTGGTCCTGTAACATAGCTCCTTCTCAACTTCACCCAAACTCGTGGGGCTTCATAAAGATCTTCCAACTGTTGTGCCAAGAAGTGGATGTCCGACCTTCTCAAACTCTCTTTCTTTACCTTTTTGTTTTGACGAAGCATGGGTCAGCTAAGAAGAAGGCTTCCTGGATTTCTTTCCTAGCTGTCCAGGGAAAGAAAGTTTTTTCTATGTACGATGAATCTTTTAGGGATTTTAAAAACTATTATTTTAAGGTTCGAGCTGTTGAAGGAGGTCGGCCTTTCTTTTTGGAACAGAATAATGAACCTACCTTCCCCTTATGTTGGCAAAAGAGTGTTGTAGTGTCTAGGTATACTTGGGAAATGTTGGATGAAGTCGAACAGGCTTTTGTGTATGTGCTAGAGGAAAATTGGGGAGAGCCTCCCCATACAAAGAGGTTCTTGGGGGATCCCTCCCTCCTTCGAACTGAACTGGGTAGCTGCCAATTTCTTTTTAGTTTTGTCTTTGTTATTTTGTTTGTTTTGTCGATCCATCTCTTTCTAACTTGCAACTTTGGTTTTGCTGCTTTATTTTTTCAGAGATGGTGAAGACTACTGACTCCATGAAGGCTTTCAAGAGAGCCAGGAAGGCAACTGCGGCCCAGAACATCTCGACCAAAGGTCCCGGGGAGGGGTCTTCAAGAGTTACCCTGAGGAGGTCGACCTCAGACACCTCTGGGCCGAGGAAGGTTATACCAACTCCCCAGGTTCGCCTGGCTTCTTCTGATCCTCCAACAGACCTCGGGTGCTGCCTCTCCTTCTGCTGCCGGTCCTCTCCCTAAGAAGCAAAGGACTGTTGAGCCTTTCAATCTGGATGCCCCTGACTTTGATGCTGTGGGGTTTGTGGATAACTATATCGCTCCTTATGGCCGACTTCCCATGGATGACGTGTCTATTCTGCACCATCTGGATTTTATCACCAGTAGTAGTGTGCAGATGGCGCATATGGGTGCGGCTTTATTTTGCTCAATCCAAGATACTCCTGTTCATGCGACGAAGGCCTTTATAGAAGATGCGAAGTCGGAATTTGAGAGAATAAAGGGGGTGAAGGATGAGCTGGATGCTAAGGTAATTAAATTGGAGTTGGATTTGGAGAAAGAGAAATCCAGGGCTATTGCTGCAGAGGCTGCTGCGAATCTGGCCGAGGAGATGGCCAAGAAGTCGAAGGAGAGTTACACTCGAACTTATGGCGAGTTGCTGGAGACCAGGGAGAGGCTGGAGTCTGTTCGAGCTGACTATACTGAGCTCCAGGGTCATCTTGTGGGCAGTGTGACTGATTTCTATGAAAACTTAAAGGTCCAGGTTCGAGTTCTTACTCCCGAGCTCAACCTGTCTCTCTTCAGTTTGGACAACATTGTGGAGGATGGAAAAATCGTCCCTACCCCGGATGAGGATGATGAAGAAGATCCTCCCCCTGTCCCGCCACTCAAAACCTCTACTGCCGCGACTTCTTCAACTGCTGCTACTGAGGTCAGTCATTCCCAGCCTGATCCGGGTTGTGAGATACTCAATCGTGAGGATGGGACTGTGGATGCTGTCCCTGTGAATATCATTCCTCCGCCTTCTGATGCTGTTACTGGGGAAACCTTGCACCCGTTGTGAATTATGTTTTCTTTATCTCCACAACCCGACTTGTGGGATTTTGAACTCGACTTCTTGTAATTTTGGTCTATAACTTGGTTCCTTTGACTGTTTAGTTGCTTCTATGTATCTTAGTAGATAAACAAAGTTCTTTTTGAACTCTTGAGGTCCTCTTCCAGGTTGCCTCTTGAGTTGCTTTAATGATTTTTAGAATTGCCTTGTTTTCTTTGACATGCTGGCTGTCTTTTTAGGGATTTCTATAGATCCTCTGTAAGGTATCGAGATTCGGTTGTCTGGCCTCTTTCTTGTTGATGTGACGATTTGTCTGATGACTTTTTGTTTTCTGTATTCTCATAGAACACTTTTGTTAGCTTGGTTGCGAGGTTGTGAGGTCGTGGCTTTTTGGGCTGAGCTGTGTCCCTTCTAGCTCACGCCTTTTGTTGGTCGACTTCTTTTGTCGATTCTTTCTCGAGTTATTTTTAGTAATCCATTTTTAATTAGGGCTGGCCAGGCCTCTTTCTATGGATTACTTTTTATAACTTCGTCATTTTGATTGGTGGGGTCTGACTTCTTTTTGGTCGGTCTTTTTTAAGTTATTTCTAGTAATCCATTTTTACTCAGACCTCGTCAGGCCTCTTTCTATGGATTACTTTTTTATAACTTTTGTAGCTTTTACGTCGATTGGTCCGACTTCTTCATGTTGGTCTGTCTTAAGTTATTTTTAGCAATCCATTTTTTCTCAGACCTCGTCAGGCCTCTTTCTATGGATTACTTTTTATAACTTTTGTAGCTTTCGTGTCGATTGGTCCGACTTCTTTATGTCGGTCCATCTTAAGTTATTTTTAGCAATCTATTTTTTCTCAGACCTCGTTAGGCCTCTTTCTATGGATTACTTTTTATAACTTTTGTAGCTTTCGCATTAATCTGTTTTTATCGCTTTTTCATCTTGCCGATTTTGTCGAAGTCGGGTGGCGAGTTTGGTTCTCGCTTGGTCGACCTTGTCGAAGTCGGGCGGTGAATTTTGTTTTCACCTTGCCGATCTTTGTAGAATTTCAGACGATGAATTTGATTTTATCGTGGTCAGGCGGTGAATTTGGTTTTTACCTTGCCGACCTGTAGCTTTGTAATCGGGCGATGGATTTTTGCGTTCAGATTAATGTGTCTTTGTAGAGATACTTTGTAGAAAATCTGAAAAGTTTTATTCCAATAGAAAGTAGACATATGGGCAAATAAAATATATACATGTGAGTGTTTACCCCTCTAAGTCAGGCAATTTTACAGATCTTGGCTTGGTGCCTCGTTAAAAAACCTTTTCAGGAAAAAGAGTGCACCTTGACCTAAGATCTTTATTACCTCTAACTATAATACCTTCTTAGGTTGCAGACATGCCACGACCTTGGTAGCTCTCGTCCTTCTAGTTCGGATACCCTGTAGTAGCCTTTTTCCAGTACCTCTGTGACTCAGTAGGGTCCTTTCCAGTTAGCTGCTAGCTTCCCCTCTCCTGGTCGACTTGTTCCGATATCATTTCGGATTAGGATGAGGTCGTTGTTGGCAAAGCTTCGCTGTACTACCTTCCGATTGTATCTTGAGGCCATTCGACATTTTAACACCTCTTCCCTGATCCGAGCTCTTTCTCGGATTCTGGAAGTAGGTCGAGCTCTTCCCTTTGGAATTGGGAGTTGGCCCCTTCATTGTAGTAAATCATTCTGGGGGATCCTTCTTCGATTTCTACCGGGATCATTGCCTCTATTCTGTAAGCCAATCGGAAAGGTGATTCATTTGTAGTGGAGTGTGGGGTTGTCCGATATGCCCATAGGACTTGTGGGAGCTCTTCAGACCCGGCTCCCTTTGCGTCCTGTAATCTCCGTTTTAACCCAGTCAATATGACTTTGTTAGCTGCTTCTACTTATCCATTAGCTTGTGGGTGTTCTACGGATGTAAATTGATGCTTTATTTTCAAGTCTGCTACCAACTTCCTGAAGCCTGTGTCCGTGAATTGAGTTCCATTGTCCGTGGTGATGGAGTAAGGAACCCCAAACCTTGTAATAATGTTCCTGTATAAGAATTTTTGACTTCTTTGAGCAGTGGAATTAGCTAGGGGCTCTGCCTCAATCCATTTTGTGAAGTAATCTACCCCTATAATAAGGAACTTGACTTGTCCTGATCCTTGGAGAAAGGGTCCAAGGAGGTCGAGTCCCCATTTTGCGAATGACCAAGGTGATGTTACGCTGATGAGCTCTTCTGGTGGGGTGATGTGGAAGTTAGCATGCTTCTGACATGGTGGACATGTCTTTACGAACTTTGTTGCTTCCTTTTGCAAAGTCGGCCAAAAGAATCCGGCTTGGAGTACATTTTTGGATAGAGCTCGTGCTCTAAGATGGTTGCCACATATGCCACTGTGTATTTCTTCCAAGACCTCCTTTGTGTTGGAGGTCGGCCCACATTTTATTAAGGGTATGGAGATCCCCCTCCTGTACAGGATGTTATTTAAGATGGTATAGTACTGTGCTTCTCGTCTCAACCTCTTTGCCTCCTTCTTATCTGTAGGGAGTGCCTCTGATTTGAGGTAGTTGATGATAGGGTCATCCATCTTTGATCTTGACCTGATATGGTCAGGACCTTTTCTTCCTCCGAGATTGATGGATTTTGCAGTATTTCCTGGATAAGGCTTCTATTGCCCCCTGGTTTAGTGCTAGCTAATTTTGAGAGTGCATCAGCTCAAGCATTCTGTTCCCGAGGTATATGGCGGACCTCATATTTCCCGAGTTATTTGAGTTGTTCCTTGGTTTTGTCCAGGTACTTTTTCATGGTAGGGTCCTTAGCCTGGTAACTCCCTGCTATTTGTGAGGTGACTACTTGTGAATCACTGAAAATGATAAGCTTTTGAACTCCAACTTCCTTAGCCAGTCTCAAACCAGCTAGTAATGCCTCGTATTCAGCCTGGTTGTTTGAAGCAGGGAAGTCGAATTTTAGGGAGAGTTCGAGTTGGGTTCCTTGGTCGCTTTCTATTATCACACCTACACCACTCCCGGTTTTGTTTGAAGAGCCGTCTACATAGAGATTCCATTTTGTAGGAGTTCCCGGGGTTTAAGTGTACTCAGCAATGAAATTGGCCAAATACTGAGACTTGATGGCCGTCCAAGCTTCATATTGAATATTGAACTCAGATAGCTCGACTACCCACTGTAGAATCCTTCCAGCTAAGTCTGTCTTCTGTAGAATACCTTTTATGGGTTGGCTGGTCCGAACCTTGATGGTGTGAGCTTGAAAATATGGGCGAAGTCATCAAGAAGTTAGTATGAGAGCGTAGGCGAACTTTTCTATCTTTTGATAGTTCAGTTTGGCCCCATGTAGGGCTGGTGTGCGAAATCGTGATCATTCCTTCCTTGGTAACGGTGCTAAAAACTCAATACGCACGTTCATGTTCTTAATTCTGTTTCACAACTTCGTACAACTAACCATCAAGTGCACTGGGTCGTCCAAGTAATAAACCTTACGTAAGTAAGGGTCGATCCCACGGAGATTGTCGGCTTGAAGCAAGCTATGGTCACCTTGTAAATCTCAGTCAAGCGGATTCAACTGATTTTATGAATTGATAAGTAAAAGATAAATAAAATATAAAATAGGATAGTGGTACTTATGTAATTCATTGGTGAAAATTTCAGATAAGCGTATAGAGATGCTTTCGTCCCTCTGAACCTCTGCTTTCCTGCTGTCTTCATCCAATCCTTCCTACTCCTTTCAATGGCAAGCTGTATGTTAGGCATCACCGTTGTTAATGGCCACCTGTCCTCTCAGTGAAAATGGACCAATGCACTATCACTGCATGGCTAATCATCTGTCGATTCTCGATCATACTGGAATAGGATCTATTGATCCTTTTGTGTCTGTCACTACGCCCAGCACTCGCGAGTTTGAAGCTCATCACAGTCATTCAATCCCTGAATCCTACTCGGAATACCATAGACAAGGTTTAGACTTTCCAGATTCTCAAGAATGGCCGTCCATGGGTTCTAACTTATACCACGAAGACACTAATAACTCGGACTCGGTCCCCTGTATTAGATATCCAAGAGATATCCATTCAATCTAAAGTAGAACGGAAGTGGTTGTCAGGTACGCGTTCATAATTTGAGAATGATAATGACTGTCACGATCATCACATCCATCATATTGATGTGCGAATGAATATCTTAGAAACGGAATAAGTTGAATTGAATAGAAAAACAGTAGTACTTTGCATTAATCTTTGAGGAACAGCAGAGCTCCACACCTTAATCTATGGTGTGTAGAAACTCTACCATTGAAAATACATAAGTGATAAGGTCTAGGCATGGCCAAATGGCCAGCCCCCAAAACGTGATCAAAGGATCAAAAGATGAAACTAAAGATGTAAATACAATAGTAAAAAGTCCTATTTATACAAAACTAGTTACTAGGATTTGCAGAATTGAGTAAATGATGTAGAAATCCACTTTTGGGGCCCACTTGGTTTGTGCTTGGGCTGAGCATTGAGCTTTACACGTGTAGAGGTCTTTCTTAGAGTTGAACGCCAGTTTGTAACCTGTTTCTGGCGTTTAACTCCACTTTGCAACCTGTTTCTGGCGTTTGACTCAAGAATACAGCATGGAACTGGCGTTCAACACCCGTTTACATCATCTATCCTTAATCAAAGTATGGACTATTATATATTGCTGGAAATCCCTAGATGTCTACTTTCCAACGCAATTGAGAGTGTGCCATTTAGAGTTTTGTAGCTCCAGAAAATCCACTTTGAGTGAAGGGAGGTCAGAATCCAACAGCATCTGCAGTCCTTCTTCAACCTCTGAATCTGATTTTTGCTCAGGTCCCTCAATTTCAGCCAGAAAATATCTGAAATCACAAAAAATACACAAACTCATAGTAAAGTCCAGAAATGTGAATTTTAATTAAAAACTAATAAAAATATACTAAAAACTAACTAAATTTCACTGAAAACTATGTAAAAACAATGCCAAAAAGCGTATAAATTATCCGCTCATCACAACACCAAACTTAAATTGTTCCTTGTCCCCAAGCAACTGAAAATCAAATAGGATAAAAAGAAGAGAATATACTATAAATTCCAAAATATCAATGAAACTTAGCTCCAATCAGATGAGCGGGACTTGTAGCTTTTTGCCTCTTGAATAGTTTTAGCATCTCACTTTATCCATTGAAGTTAAGAATGATTGGCATCTATAGGAACTCAGAGT
Organism: Arachis hypogaea; assembly: GCF_003086295.3. Lineage (NCBI taxonomy): Eukaryota > Viridiplantae > Streptophyta > Magnoliopsida > Fabales > Fabaceae > Arachis > Arachis hypogaea. Next base: position 77,905,963 of record NC_092049.1, on the reverse strand, counting down.
TCAGATAGTGTTATTGATTCTCCTAGTTCAGTATGTTGATTCTTGAACACAGCTACTTTATGAGTCTTGGCCGTGGCCCTAAGCACTTTGTTTTCCAGTATTACCACCGGATACATAAATGCCACAGACACATAACTGGGTGAACCTTTTCAGATTGTGACTCAGCTTTGCTAAAGTCCCCAATTAGAGGTGTCCAGGGTTCTTAAGCACACTCTGTTTTTGCTTTGGACCTTGACTTTAACCGCTCAGTCTCAAGTTTTCACTTGACACCTTCACGCCACAAGCACATGGTTAGGGACAACTTGGTTTAGCCGCTTAGGCCAGGATTTTATTCCTTTAGGCCCTCCTATCCACTGATACTCAAAGCCTTGGATCCTTTTTATTTACCCTTGCCTTTTGGTTTTAAGTGCTATTGGCTTTTTGCTCTTGCCTTTTGGTTTAAAGAGCTTTTGGCTTTTTCTGCTTGCTTTTTCTTTTTCTTTTTCTCTTTTTTTTGGCTATTTTTTTCTCTTTTTTTTTCTGCAAGCTTTTGTATTCACTGCTTTTTCTTGCTTTAAGAATCATTTTTTTGATTTTTTAGATTATCAAATAACATGTCTCCTTTTCATCATTCTTTCAAGAGCCAACATATTTAACATTCATAAACAACAACTTCAAAAGACATATGCACTGTTCAAGCATTCATTCAGAAAACAAAAAGTATTGTCACCACATCAAAATAATTAAACTAGTTTCAAGGATGAATTCGAAACCATGTACTTCTTGTTCTTTTGTAATTAAAACATTTTTCATTCAAGAGAGGTGATGGATTCATATTCATAACTTTAAGGCATAGACACTTAGACACTAGTGATCATATAGTAAAGACACAAACATAAATAAAACATAAAGCTCCAAAATCGAAAAATAGAAAATAAATAGACAAGGAGATTAAGGAATGAGTCCACCTTAGTGAGGGTGGCGTCTTCCTCTTCTTGAAGAACCAATGGTGCTCTTGAGCTCCTCTATGTCTCTTCCTTGTCTTTCTTGCTCCTCCCTCATAGCTCTTTGATCTTCTCTAATTTCATGGAGGATGATGGAATGCTCTTGATGCTCCACCCTTAGTTGTCCCATGTTGGAACTTAATTCTCCTAGGGAAGTGTTGATTTGTTCCCAATAATTCTGTGGAGGAAAGTGCATCCCCTGAGGCATCTCAGGGATTTCATGGTGAGGAATCTCCTCATGCTCATGTTGAGGTCCATGATCTCTTATTTGCTCCATCCTTTTCTTAGTGATGGGTTTATCCTCTTCAATGAGGATATCTCCCTCTATGTTAATTCCAGCCGAATTGCAGAGGTGGCATATGAGGTGAGGAAAGGCTAACCTTGCCCAAGTGGAGGACTTGTCAGCTACCTTGTAGAGTTCTTGAGGTATAATCTCATGAACTTCCACCTCTTCTCCAATTATGATACTATGGATCATGATGGCCCGGTCTATAGTAACTTCAGACCGGTTACTAGTAGGAATGATTGAGCGTTGAATGAACTCTAGCCATCCCCTAGCCACTAGTTTGAGGTCATGCCTTCTTAATTGAACCGGCTTGCCTCTTGAGTCAATTTTCCATTGAGCTCCTTCCTCACATATGTCTACGAGGACTTGGTCCAACCTTTGATCAAAGTTGACCCTTCTTGTGTAGGGGCGTGCGTTCTCTTTCATCATTGGCAAGTTGAACGCCAGCCTTACATTTTCTGGACTGAAATCTAAGTATTTCTCCCGAACCATGGTAAGCCAATGCTTTGGATTCGGGTTCACACTTTGATCATGGTTCCTTGTGATCCATGCGTTTGCATAGAATTCTTGAACCATTAGGATCCCGACTTGTTGAATGGGGTTAGTGAGAACTTCCCAACCTCTTCTTTGAATCTCAAGTCGGATCTCCGGATACTCATTCCTTTTGAGCTTGAAAGGAACCTCAGGGATCACTTTCTTCTTGGCCACAACTTCATAGAAGTGGTCTTGATGAACCTTTGAGATGAATCTCTCCATCTCCCATGACTGAGAGGTGGAAGCAATTGCCTTCTCTTTCCTCTTTCTAGAGGTTTCTCTGGCCTTAGGTGCCATAAATGGTTATGGAAAAACAAAAAGTAATTCTTTTACCACACCAAACTTAAAATGTTTGCTCGTCCCCGAGCAAAAGAAGAAAGAAAGAAGTAGAAGAAAAAGAGAAATGGAGGAGAGGGAGATAGAGTAGGTTTCGGCCAAGTGGAAGAAGAGAGGGTTGTGTTGTGTGAAATAGAAGAAGGAATGAGGGGTTTATATAGAGGTATGGAGGGGTTTAGGGTTCGGCCATTTAGGGTTGGGTTTGGGAGGAAAATTATTTTGAATTTAAAGGTAGGTGGGGTTTTTGGGGAATAGAGGATGGATGTGATTAGTGAAGAGGTAATGGGGAAGAGTGATTGAGTTGATTGGTGAGCAGTATTTAGGGAAGAGAGTTATGGAAAGGTGTGAAGAGGAGAGAAGAAGTAGGTGGGGATCCTGTGGGGTCCACAGATCCTGAGAGAATCCTGTAGGGTCCACAGATCCTGAGGTGTTTGAGGATTTCTCATCCCTGCACCTTTTAGACGTGTAAAACGCCCTATATATGCAATCCTGGCGTTTAACGCCAGACTACAGCATGTTTCTGGCGTTAAATGCCACTTTCTTGCTTGTTTTGGGCGTTCAACGCCAGTCTATAGCATATTTCTGGCGTTGAACGCCAGTATGGTGCATGTTTCTGGCGTTAAATGCCAGTCTGATGCTTGTTTCTAGCGTTTAACGCCAGCTTTCCTCTGGGTGCAATCCTGGCATTTAAACGCCAGACTGCTGCTTGTTTCTGGCATTTAACGCCAGTTTCATGCTCTGTTCTGGCGTTAAACGGCAGCCAGATGCTCCTTACTAGCGTTCAAACGCCAGTAAGCCCTTCCTCCAGGGTGTGCTGTTTTCAATGCTATTTTTCATTCTGTTTTCGATTTTTCAGTAGTTTTTGTGACTCCACATGATCATTAACCTAATAAAACATGAAATAACAAAGAGAAAATAAAATAAAAATGATTAAATAACATTGGGTTGCCTCCCAACAAGCACTTCTTTAATGTCAATAGCTTGACAGTGAGCTCTCATGGAGCCTCACAGATAATCAGAGCAAGGTTGGGACCTCCCAACACCAAACTTAGAGTTTGACTGTGGGGGCTTTGGTTGACTCTGCAGTGAGAGAAGCTTTTCATGCTTCCTCTCCATGGTTACAGAAGGAGATCCTTGAGTTTTAAACACAAGGTAGTCCTCATTCAGTTGAAGGACCAACTCTCCTCTGTCCACATCAATCACAGCTTTTGCTGTGGCTAGGAAGGGTCTTCCAAGGATGATGGATTCATCCTCATCCTTCCCAGTGTCTAGGATTATGAAATCAACAGGGATGTAAAGGCCTTCAACCTTTACTAACACGTCCTCCACTAGTCCATAAGCCTGTTTTCTTGAGTTGTCTGCCATCTCTAATGAGATTCTGGCAGCTTGAACCTCAAAGATTCCCAGTTCCTCCATTACAGAGAGGGGCATGAGATTTATCCCTGACCCAAGGTCACATAGAGCCTTCTCAAAGGTCTTGGTGCCTATGGTACAAGGTATTAAGAACTTTTCAGGATCTTGTTTCTTCTGAGGCAATCTCAGTTGATCCAGATCACTCAGTTCGTTGGTGAGCAAGGGAGGTTCATCTTCCCAAGTCTCATTACCAAATAATTTGGCATTCAGCTTCATGATTGCACCAAGGTACTTGGCAACTTGCTCTTCAGTAACATCCTCATTCTCTTCAGAAGAAGAATATTCATCAGAGCTCATGAATGGCATAAGGAGGTTTAATGGAATCTCTATGGTCTCTAGATGAGCCTTAGAGTCCTTTGGTTCCTCAGAGGAAAACTCCTTATTGATCTCTGGACGTCCCAGGAGGTCTTCCTCACTGGGGTTCACGTCCTCTCCCTCCCTTGTAGGTTCGGCCATGATGATCAATTCAATGGCCTTGCACTCTCCGTTTGGGTTTTCCTCTGTATTGCTTGGGAGAGTACTAGGAGGGGTTTCAGTGATCCTTTTACTCAGCTGGCCCACTTGTGGTTCCAAATTTCTAATGGAGGACCTTGTTTCATTCATGAAACTTAGAGTGGCCTTAGATAGATCAGAGACTATGTTTGCCAAGCTAGATGGGGTCTGCTCAGAACTCTTTGTCTTTTGCTGAGTGGATGATGGAAAAGGCTTGCTATTGCTAAACCTGTTTCTTCCACCATTATTAAAGCCTTGTTGAGGCTTTTGTTGATCCTTCCATGAGAGATTTGGGCGATTTCTCGATGAGGGGTTACAGGTGTTTCCATAGGGTTCACCCATGTAATTTACCTCTGCTATTGCAGGGTTCTCAGGATCATAAGCTTCTTCCTCAGAAGATGCCTCTTGAGTACTGTTGGATGCAGCTTGCATTCCATTCAGACTCTGAGAAATCATATTGACTTGCTGAGTCAATATTTTGTTCTGAGCTAATATGGCATTCAGAGTATCAATTTCAAGAACTCCTTTCCTTATAGGCGTCCCATTATTCACAGGATTCCTTTCAGAAGTGTACATGAACTGGTTATTTGCAACCATGTCAATGAGTTCTTGAGCTTCTACAGGCGTTTTCTTTAGGTGAATGGATCCACCTGCAGAATGGTCCAGTGACATCTTTGATAGTTCAGACAGACCATCATAGAATATATCCAGGATGGTCCATTCTGAAAGCATGTCAGAAGGACACCTTTTGGTCGGTTGCTTATATCTCTCCCAAGCTTCATAGAGGGATTCACCTTCTTTTTGTCTGAAGGTTTGAACATCCACTCTAAGCTTACTAAGCTTTTGAGGAGGAAAGAGCTTGGCTAAAAAAGTCGTGACCAGCTTATCCCAAGAGTTCAGGCTATCCTTAGGTTGAGAGTCCAACCATATTCTAGCTCTGTCTCTTACAGCAAACGAGAAAAGCATAAGCCTGTAGACCTCGAGATCAACCCCATTGGTCTTAACAGTATCACAGATATGCAAAAATTCAGTCAAGAACTGAAAAGGATCTTCAGATGGAAGTCCATGAAACTTGCAGTTCTATTGCATCAGAGAAACTAATTGAGGTTTAAGCTCAAAATTGTTTGCTCCAATGGCAGGAATTGAGATGCTTCTTCCATGTAAATTGGAATTAGGTGCAGTGAAGTCACCAAGCATCCTCCTTGCATTGTTATTATTTTCGGCCATATCTTCTTCTTTTTCGAAAATTTCTATCAGATTTTATCCAGAGAGTTGTGCTTTAGCTTCCCTTAGCTTCCTCTTTAGAGTTCTTTCAGGTTCAGGATCAACTTCAACAAGAATGTTCTTATCCTTGTTCCTGCTCATATGAAAAAGAAGAGAACAGAAAATAATAGGGATCCTCTTTGCCTCAGTAGAGAGAGGTTCCTTTATGTGAGTAGAAGAAAGTAAGAATAGAAGAAGGAAAAGATGAGAATCCAAACACAGGGGTGAGGATAGAAGTGTTAATGGATGAATAAATAAATAGAAGGAGATTAGAGATGAGAGAAGAATTTGAAAATTTAACAAAATAAAATAAAAATATTTTAAATTTAAATTTAAAATTCGAAAATTAAAATTGAAATTAAATTAAATTAAAATTAAAACAATTAGTTAATTAAAATGAAATTTTGAAAAAGAGGGAAGGGATTTTCGAAAATTAAAGGTAGAGAGTTAGTTGGGCAGTTTTGAATATGATTGAAACAAAAAGATATGATTGAGTAAAAGAGATTCGAAATTTGTTTTTGAAAAGATATGATTGAAATTGAAAAAGATATGATTGAAACAAAAAGATAAGATTGATTGAAAAAGATTTGAAAGTCAATTTTAAAAAGATAAGAGGTTAGGGGAGAAGTTAGAAAGAATTTTGAAATTGATTTTGAAAAAGATATGATTGAAATTGAAAAAGATTTAATTTTGAAAACTAAAGTTGATTACTTGACTAACAAGAAACAAAAAGATATGATTTTAAAATTTAAAGATTGAACCTTTCTTAATAGGCAAGTAACAACTTAATATTTTTGAATCAATCATATTAAATGCTAATAAGATTTTCGAAAATTATGAAAAAGATTTTTGAAAATTAATTTTGAAAATTTCGAAAGTTATGAAAGAAAAATGAAAAAGATTTGATTTTTGAAAAAGATTTGAAAAAGATAAGATTTTTAAATTGAAAATTTGATTTGACGCATAAGAAATAACTAAATTTTAAAAATTTTTGACTAAATCAAATCAAATTTTCGAAAATTATGAGTGAAATAAGAGAAAGATATTTTTTTTTGAATTTTAATGATGAGAGAGAAAAACATAAAAAAGACTCAATGCATGAAAATTTTGGATCAAAATATGTGATGCATGCAAGAACACTATGAATGTCAAGATGAACACCAAAAACACTTTGAATGCCAAGATGAACACCAAGAACTTATTTTGAAAAATTTTCAAGAAAAGAAAACATGCAAGACACCAAACTAAAAAAAAATTTATTCTTTAGACATTAACAAATTGAAAATGCATATGAAAAACAAGAAAAGACACAAAACAAGAAAATATGAAGATCAAACAAGAAGACTGGCCAAGAACAACTTGAAGATCATGAAGAATGCAATGCATGAATTTTTCGAAAATAATTTTTAGAAAATTAAAAAGATGCAATTGACACCAAACTTAAAAGTTGACTCTAGATTCAAACAAGAAACACAGAATATTTTTGGATTTTATGATTTTGTTAATTTTTTTTTGATTTTTCGAAAATTAATTGGGAAAGACGAAAAAGAAGAAAAAAATATTTTTTTTGTATTTTTTGAAAATAAGAAATAAAAAGCTTAAAATTAAAATAAAATTACCTAATCTGAGCAACAAGATGAACCGTCAGTTGTCCAAACTCGAACAATCCCCGGCAGCGGCGCTAAAAACTTGGTGTGCAAAATCGTGATCATTCCTTCCTTGGTAACGGCGCTACAAACTCAATACGCACGTTCATGTTCTTAATTCTGTTTCACAACTTCGTACAACTAACCAGCAAATGCACTGGGTCGTCTAAGTAATAAACCTTACGTGAGTAAGGGTCGATCCCACGGAGATTGTCGGCTTGAAGCAAGCTATGGTCACCTTGTAAATCTCAGTCAGGCGGATTCAACTGATTTTATGAATTGATAAGTAAAAGATAAATAAAATATAAAATAGGATAGTGGTACTTATGTAATTCATTGGTGAGAATTTCAGATAAGCGTATAGAGATGCTTTCATCCCTCTGAACCTCTGCTTTCCTACTGTCTTCATCCAATCCTTCCTACTCCTTTCCATGGCAAGCTGTATGTTAGTCATCACCATTGTCAATGGCCACCTGTCCTCTTAGTGAAAATGGTCCAATGCACTGTCACTGCATGGCTAATCATCTGTCGGTTCTCGATCATACTGGAATAGGATCCATTGATCCTTTTGCGTCTGTCACTACGCCCATCACTCGCAAGTTTGAAGCTCGTCACAGTCATTCCATCCCTGAATCCTACTCGGAATACCACAGACAAGGTTTAGACTTTTCGAATTCTCAAGAATGGCCGTCCATGGGTTCTAACTTATACCACGAAGACACTAATAACTCGGACTCGGTCCCCTGTATTAGATATCCAAGAGATATCCATTCAATCTAAAGTAGAACGGAAGTGGTTGTCAGGCACGCGTTCATAATTTGAGAATGATAATGACTGTCACGATCATCACATCCATCATATTGAAGTGCGAATGAATATCTTAGAAGCGGAATAAGTTGAATTGAATAGAAAAATAGTAGTACTTTGCATTAATCTTTGAGGAACAGCAGAGCTCCACACCTTAATCTATGTTGTGTAGAAACTCTACCGTTGAAAATACATGAGTGATAAGGTCCAGGCATGGCCGAATGGCCAGCCCCTAAAACATTATCAAAGGATCAAAAGATGAAACTAAAGATGTAAATACAATAGTAAAAAGTCCTATTTATACTAAACTAGTTACTAGGGTTTGCAGAATTGAGTAAATGATGCAGAAATCCACTTCTGGGGCCTACTTGGTGTGTGCTTGGGCTGAGCATTGAGCTTTACACGTGTAGAGGTCTTTCTTGGAGTTGAACGCCAGTTTGTAACCTGTTTCTGGCGTTTAACTCCACTTTGCAACCTGTTTCTGGCGTTTGACTCCAGAATGCAGCATGGAATTGGCGTTCAACGCCAGTTTACGTCATTTATCCTTAATCAAAGTATGAACTATTATATATTGCTGGAAAGCCTGGATGTCTACTTTCCAACGCAATTGAGAGCGTGCCATTTGGAGTTTTGTAGCTCCAGAAAATCCACTTTGAGTGCAGGGAGGTCAGAATCTAACAGCATCTGCAGTCCTTCTTCAACCTCTAAATATGATTTTTGCTCAGGTCCCTCAATTTCAGCCAGAAAATACCTAAAATCAAAGAAAAACACACAAACTCATAGTAAAGTCCAAAAATGTGAATTTTAATTAAAAACTAATAAAAATATACTAAAAACTAACTAAATTTCACTGAAAACTATGTAAAAACAATGCCAAAAAGCGTATAAATTATCCGCTCATCAAGGGCTTTGCTGATGAAGTAGATGGGTTGTTGCCCACTTTCGTCTTCTTTGACTAGCGCTGAGGCTATTGCCCGACTTTCCACTGCGAGGTATAATATGAGTGCTTCCCCTTCCCGTGGTCGAGTAAGAATGGGTGGCTGTCCCAGGAAGTTTTTAAAATCCTGGAAGGCTTGCTCGCACTCTGTGGTCCAATCGAACATCTTTTCCTTCCTTAGTGTGGCATAGAAGGGGAGAGATCTTATGGCCGACCCAGCTAGAAATCTGGACAAGGCCGCCAGCCTTCTGTTGAGTTATTGTACTTCTTTGGTACAGGTCGGGCTTTTCATGTTGAGTATAGCTCGGCATTTATTCGGGTTCGCCTCGATTCTTTGTTATGTTAGCATGAAACCCAGGAATTTTCCGGCTTCTAATGCAAAGGTACACTTTGTGGGATTAAGTTACATGCCATGCTTTCTGATGGTGTTGAACACTTTGGCGAGGTCGGACAGTAGTGATTCCTCACTTTGTGTTTTTATCAACAAGTCATCCACATATACCTCCATGAGTTTCCCGATATGGTCTGCGAAGACTTTATTCATTAATCTTTGTTAAGTAGCTCCTGCATTTTTGAGTCCAAATGGCATGACGACATAATAGTAATTTGCCTTTGGGGTTAGGAATGAGGTCTTTTCTTGATCAGGTGGGTACATCGGGATTTGATTATATCCTGAATAGGCATCCATAAAGGAAAGGTACTTGTATCCAGAGGAGGCATCTACTAGAGTGTCTATGCTTAGAAGTGGATAAGGATCTTTTGGACATACTTTATTGAGGTCAGTGTAATCAGTGCACATTCGCCATTTTTCATTTGACTTTTTCACCAATACAACGTTGGCCAGCCATAGTGGGTACTTGACTTCTCTTATGAATCTTGCCTCCAGTAGAGCTTGTACCTGTTCTTCCACAGCTTGGGATCTTTGACGTTGGGATTCTAGCTATTGAAGAATTTTAATAAAACAGTCGCGTTGTAGATATAGTTTCTAGACCAACAAAAATCTTTTCGTACAAACGTTTTGGTTGTCACAAGTAACAAACCCCTTTTAAAATTAATAACCGAGTATTTAAACCTCGGGTCGTCTTCTCAAGGAACTGCAGGGAAGTATGTTCTTATTATTGGTTATGAAGATTGTAGAATTGGGGTTTTAAGAATGAGGAACAAGTAATTTAATGACGAGTAAATTAAATGGCAATTAAAAATAGATAAATAATTGTAAAGTAAACCTTTGGTAAGGTATGAGAAATTAGAGGTCCTATCCTGGCTATCCTTATCAATGATGATAATAATTGAATCTTAATTCCACTTCGTTAGCCTTTACTAATATAAAGGAAGGTCAAGGGATTAATTGGTTTGATCTTCGGATCCTATTTATTTCCTAAGAAAAGATTTAATTATCGCGTGGATGCCAGTTTCTTCAAGGAATCTGTTTTGTGCTTTCCTTCCATTTTTGTATGTTTCCTTTCCATCCTTTGAGTCATTCTTGCCTTAGAAGATCTGAAACTACTCAACACACTAATCACGCCATCGAATGGAGATAAAGGTAATTAAAATAATTAATTTTAAAGCATAGAAAACATGTTTTACACATACATCACATAATAAGGAAGGAGAAGTAAAACCATGCAATTAATATGAATAAGTGGGTGAAGGACTGAATAAATCACTCAAATTAAGCACAAAATGTATAATAAAATATGGGTTTATCAACCTCCCCACACTTAAACAATAGCATGTCCTCATGCTAAATCCAAGGTAAAGAGTAAGGTAAGATTAAAGTGGTGGAATGTTATGCAATGCAACCTATTCTAAATGCAACTACCTAAATGAGTCATGCAATTTTAATTTATTCACTCATATATAAAGCTTACATGTAGTTAAATTAATTCACATTCTCAAGGAATCATATATATACATAGCCAACCCTTAAATAATAAAACACCTTTGCAAATGAGATGGGAAAGAAAAATATTTTACAAACTTGCAAAACAATTAGTAAATTAAGCATAGATATATGTTGATGAGTTATTGAACCCTCACTGGATTTTGTGTTTACTCTCTAGTCACTCAGTGTTTATTGGGTTAATTACTCTATTCTTCTTTTTATTCTTACTTTCTATAACTTTGTTCTTCATCTAACCAATCAACAATTATAGAATATAGTCATACCAAAAATTATGAGGTCTTAAGTAAGGTTGTAATGGGGCCGAGGTAAAGGTAAGGGTATATGTATAAGGCTAAGTGAGCTAATTAAGTGAATCCTTGATTAGTCTAAGATTTCACCTAACATACATACTTTCTAAATTAGAGCTTCTTCACCTCTTTTCTCATTTTTTCACTTTTGATGTTACATGCTCATGTCTTGATCTTTATTTTTATCCCATGTGCATTGTTTTAATTTTGCATTTTGGGGAATTCTTTTGTATCCCTTTATTCAAATGCTGAAAATTAAAATGTTATAATAAATATTTTTTTAATGCACATGGTAATTTAATTATTTTAATCTCACATGAGCATGTTTCCCAAAAATTTTATTTTGATTAATTTTATTTCTTTCAACTTCCTACCCTTTCTTTTTATCATCTATGTTCCCATTAGGTTTCCCCACACTTAAACAACAAACAATTTCTATCTTAAGCTAACCAAGGATTCAACTTGGGATTTTTATTTTGTTTTTCTGCTTAAGACTAGAAATGTGGTTATTATAAAAAAAAGAGGGGGGATTTAAAGGCTCAAGGGGGCTAACAAAGGTGATGTAAAAGGTAGGCTATTTTTGGGACAAGTGGGTTAAAATCAAATAATGGCCTCAATCACTTTCTTGGTATGTATCTATATTCTACAACTGGACATATAGATTAAAACAAAGTAAAGAACATCAGAATAAAAAGAAGCAAAACACACAGGGATGAAATTATGGTTTGGATGCAACCATACAATTAATGCTCAAGACTCACAGGCTGTGTGTTCTCTAACTCAAGCATCATATATCATTCATATATGTTATGCAGGTTTAGTTAAAAATTTCCATTATTCTCAAAAAAAATTATTTAGGGTGGCCTTTAAGGTTTTAATGTTTCTCCTTGATGAAATGTTGTTAGTTTAACTACATGATGTAATGCTACATATACAAGGTTTATGGATTTGATTCTGTTATGTTCAAGTTCCTAGCTTCCTTTTTATATTTTCCAATTTAAACTAAGCTATCTTATGCTAAAAAGGGTAAACTATACTAATTAATCCACTAATAAGTTAGAATTGCAAACTAAACTAAAGAACTGAAATATGAACTAAAAATACAAAATGCAGAAATAGAGTATAAATACATAAAAGTAGTAATGTATAAGTACTCAGAAAATAAAAATAAAAATAAAGAGAAAAATACAGAAAAATAGCCAGAATAAAAGAAAAGAGTATGTAGTGGTTCACCAAAATAATACGCCAGAGATGGCGACCTCCCCACACTTAAAATGAAGCATCGTCCCTGATGCTCAATCAAGCAGGGTGTGAAGGGGTGTCATCACTGGAAGGAATGGTAGCTGAAGTCTCTGTGGTGGTGGGCTGAGGATCTGGCTGCTGTAGAGGAGGTGCTGTCTGGATAGGGATCTCAAGATCTACAGCCTGAATCTGATGTGGAACCTCTGCCTGTGGTGCAGCCTGCTCTGTGCTGCTTGCTCTGTCTCTCCCTGGGGATGGGTCTCAGCCTCGGGATCATCCGCCTCCTCCTCAGATGCCTCGGATGGTGTGTCAGGCTCGGAGGGGATGTCCCCAGAGCGTATCATCAGCTTCAGGTGCTCATAGCGTCGCAACTGGTCAAGCCACCGAAACAGGCGATGCACTAGATGATAGATGGGCTCTAGGGCAGGTGGAGGTGCAGTGGTGGTGGAAGGTGTAGCTGTAGAGGAAGAGGGGCCGGCAGATGGTGTGGCAGTGTCACCAGTGAGGGCTGGAGGTCTGTAACCCAAGGCCAGAAAGTTCCTGCTGTGCAGGATAATCTTCTTGCATTCTGCAGCAGGTGGCCTCTCATCAGCATCCTCCCAAGGCACGTCAGATCGATGGCCCAGCTGGGTAACCAAATAGGGAAAGGGAAGAGTTCCTCGGACGTGGACTCTAGCCATATAGTGCCGGATAAAGCGTGGCAGGTACAGGTCCTTACCCTCCATCACACACCATAGGAGGGTGATTGATGACAAGTCATCTTAGCCTATTTTAACTAGTCTTTTTCTTTTGTTTTCATTAGAATTATGCACTTTCTTGAGCTACAAGCAAGCCAATTAGGTAGATTTTCATGTTTCCTTTGATTTAATCAACCATGTATGAATTCATGCTATTTCATGAGGTTTTATACTATAATTGTCACATATTATAAAAGAATGAATATCTCATGATTTTAAGCATAGCTTTGATGTGTTTGGTTGATTAATGATAGGTGAAGAAAGCTTGGAGAAAGGTTGAAGCAAGAAGGAATAGCTAGGAGTAAAGAGAAGACAATGGAATAAGTGAAATTGAACCAGGAAGCAAAAAGCTGGACCTAAAGTTACCCTCAAACTTTTGCACAAACTTTTGGGTGAAAAGTTAGCCCCAACGTTAGCCCCTAACTTTTGGGCTAACGTTGGAACTTGAAAATCACTCCCTGGGTACCAAAAGTTTGCGCCAACGTTAGCCCCTAACTTTTGGGCTAACGTTGGCACATGAAAATCACCCCTGGGCACCAAAAGTTTGCGCCAACGTTAGCCCCTAACTTTGAGGCTAACGTTGGCATGAGAAAAACACTCCCTGGGCACCAAAAGTTTGCACCAACGTTAGCCCCTAACTTTGAGGCTAACGTTGGCACATGAAAACTACAAGGGGAGGAGCAAAAGTTTGCACCAACGTTAGCCCCTAACTTTTGGGCTAACGTTGGTGCCACAAGTGCACCAAGGAAGGCCAACGTTGGTGCAAAAGTTAGACCCCTAACTTTTGCACCAACGTGAGTATCAGCAAGATATGTTGGCTGATATGAAAAGTTGGACCAAAAGTTAGACCCTAACTTTTGCTCCAACTTTTGGTCCAACTTTTGCAAAACTCCAACCCGGTTCAATTGGTTCACTTTGGTTCTTCCCCAAACTTCAAGAGCAATCAACCAAGGCCTCTTTCAACCCAATTCCACCAAGAGCAAAGGCCCAACTCAAGGCTTGAAGATCATTTGAAGAAAGTGTATAAATAGGATAGAATTCAAGTTCTTCGGAGAGCTTTCCTTTTGAATTTTCATAATAGTTTTCGGAAAGCTTTGGATATTGAGTGATCTTTAATTTCTTAGTCTTGGGGAAGGAGAATTCACTTCTCTTCCTCTTAGTTTTATTGCTTTCAATTTCAATTACAATTGTCTTGGATCTTGGGTTGGTGAATTGAAGAAATTCTGTTTCAATCTCATCCTTGGATCTCTCTGTTTTATTTACTGCTTGATTGAATTTAATTTCTGTTAATTGCTCTTCGTCTACTTTCCTTGCAATTTACAATTCCCTTGCGATTGTTCTTGTTGGATCTAGGAAGGCATTGAGATCTAGACTTGGTTTTCTAGTCTCTGGATCCTGAGATCTGATTTCCCAATTTACATTTTGTTTCTTGCTTTTAATGTTCATTTGCTTTACTGCTTCAAGATCTGATTCAACCCAAACACTCTTTTACTTTTCTGTTTGATGCAAGTTACTTTTCTTTGTTTAATTTCCGCAATTCCATCTCCCAATCCCCTTTACATTTTGAGCCATTTACATTTCTTGCACTTTAAGATTCCGCAATTTACATTTCTTGCACTCTAAGTTTCTGCCATTTAATTTCTTGTTCTTTAAGATTCAGCAATTTAATTTCCTGCTCTCTTTAATTTCATGCAATTTAAATTCTGCAAATCACAAATCACCCAACCAAATCTTGATTCGCTTGACTAAATTAACCACTAAGCTAAAATTGCTCAATCCTTCAATCCCTGTGGGATCGACCTCACTCCCGTGAGTTTTTATTACTTGATGCGACCCGGTACACTTGCCGGTTAGATTTGTGTGTTTTGGGAGAAATTCATTTTTCCACCAAAATACTCATCAGTGATCATAGCGGCAGGTATATCGGTCTCGTGAGTACTCGGCATAATGAAGTTGCTAAGAATCTGATGCCACAGCCGAGCCTCATCATTCAAGTATGCCCGCTTGATTCCCTTGGGCATGGTGGTGTTCTGACCCATAATCCAAGGAACGGTCGGGTCAAGGGCTATCTGGGCCTTGACTGCATCCCAATCAAACTTTAGAAAGTGCATGTCTTCCTCAGCTTTCTGATAACCATCTGGCTGATCAGATTTAGGCAGAAGCTTCAGAACTTCTTCAATGGCCTCTTCAGTGATCAGAATTTGCTTTCCTCTGAGGTTCACTGCATCTAGGGAAGTCTTGAAGTAATTGCAGTAGAATTTCCTTACCCAAGATGCATTGATCTCAGACAGGTTTCTCTCCAAAAAGAACCAGCCTCTTTACTTGATCTGATCAGAGGTGTATTGTTGGAGTTCTTCTAGGATCTTCAGAGTTCTCTCCAGGTATAGGTTCTTGGAGTTTGCAAACACCGGATACTTCAGCTCACAGTATCGATTTGCAAACTTCACTGGGTCATTAGCAGGGAGCAGCTGGTCGGCCTTCTCCTATGGGGTGAAGTTCTTCTCCCGCCAAGAGGCATCGTGCATGAGATCTATGATAGACATAGAGGCTTCTCCTCTTTTCTGTTTGCCAATAGTAGCCTTGCTTTTTCCTTTTCTCTGGGAATCAGACATCCTGAAAAATAGAAAACCATGATATAATAAAAAATAGGAAAACAAATAGGCAAATAGTCAAAAGAAACACAAAGTGGCAAAGGAGAATTAGAATGAGGTAAATGAGTTAAGTAAATGTGCATGAAGGATTGTATAGGAGGTAGAAGTTTGAAAAGAAGAATGCACAATCCAAAATGGAATCGAATTCATGTTAAATAGAAAAATTATCATTATGCCATGGTTAGAAGGTTAAAAGAAAGTGAAAAACTAGAAGAAAGATTTTAAAAGGTTAGTTTGGTTAGAAGTGAAAAAGAGTTTAGGAAGTTAAAATTAGGGAATTAGTGAAAAGTGTGTTAAAGTAAGTGGCATAATGAAAATATTCCAAGTAACAAGGATTCACAGGTAGGATATATAAGTAACTCATAACCAAACAAGGAAAACAGGTTGATGCTGATTCAAATAGATATAAAGAAGGTAAAAATTAGAATCAAAACATCACAAATGCAGTTTATGAACTAGGAAATCAAAAAATGATAAGGAAGCCTGCCCTGGCATTCATGAAATGGTTTGGTTAAATCAGAGTAAAACAGAGTTCAAAATGCCAAACCAAAACATGAATGAAAACATTTTACAGAAATTTGGGCAGCATTCCGGCTAAAAGTGGATTGTCCTAGAAAATAAACAGCAATCAAATAGTTCATATGAATGAAAATTAAAGACTGCAATTACATATAAGGAACAGAAACATGAAAACTCAGTGCAAAGAGCAGCAAGAAACAAGAAAGTACAAAATATGAACATTACAATCATCACAGCAACAGCAGAATTGCGAAAATAACAGAAACATGAACAACGCAAATAAACAGACCTAAATTCACTAACCACATCCTAGGCTACCTAACATCCTAAAATCCACTACAACATGCATATCTAACTAGCCTAAACAGGAACATAAACAGAAAATAATGAAATAATGACTAAGGATAGAGGGGTGGCGTTCATCGGAACCTGGTAGGCGAAAGAAGGAGGTTGGGGCAGAAAGGTGGCTAGGGATGACGGCGGCGGCAACTGGCAGTGGTTGGCGGTGGTGCTGCAAGTCAGAGGCAGGGAGGGAAAGAAGAGATGGGTAATGGGGTAGGGGGGTGAGAGGGGGAAGGAGGGGGTGTGTGGGTGGCGCTGGGCAGCGGCGGTGGGTGGTGGTTGCGAAGGAGGAGGGGCAGGGGTGGTGGAGGAAGAAGAAGAGGGAAGAAGAAGAAAGATGGGAAGAATGGGGGAGGGGGTGGTGCAGCGGCGGAATCTGGGTGGTTGACGGGGGACGGCGGTGGTCGGAGATGGTGGTTGGGTGGTGGTTGGGATCGGAGAGGAAGAGAGGGAGGAGAAGGGGTTTGGGGGAGGGGGGGCTGCGCGAATGTAGGGTTCGCGCGGCTGAGGGGGGGTTAGTATTTTTAAATCCACGCGATCGCATGGAGCACGCGGTCGCGTGGTTGGGGTGAAATGGGGCTGACGCGATCGCGTGGGTTGCGCGATCGCATGGAATGGGTAGAAGGAGGGGATGACGCGATCGCATGGGGCATGCGATCGCGTCGCTGGAAATTGTGCTAAACGCACGACTCCAGCATCGTTTCAGCGCAACTCTCTGTCTCCTTTTGGGATTTGTGCAATCCATGCGACGCGATCGCGTCGCTCACGCGGTCGCGTGGGATTTGTTGTGTGCAAGTGACGCGATCGCATGGGGCATGTGATCGCGTGGGTCATTTGTGCGAAACGCACAATGGCCGCACGATTCCAGCCCAACTTTCTGGACGTTGGATCCTTACGCCGATTTCCATGTCACGCGGCCGCGTGGATGACGCGGTCGCGTGTATAATGTTTTACGCCATTCGACGCGATCGCATGGATGATGTGGTCGCACGAATCTCTCTTTTTTTTTATACATATGCATGAAAAGTGCAGAATGCAATGATTAATATGAGTGAGATGCAAAATTTCAGGTTCAATATAATAAAATAAAATAAAACTTGAAAACAAATAAAACTAAATAAAAATTAAAAAGAAACGATCATACCATGGTGGGTTGTCTCCCACCTAGCACTTTTAGTTAAAGTCCTTAAGTTGGACATTGGAAGAGCTTCCTGTTATGGCGGCTTATGCTTAAATTCATCCAAAAATCTCCACCAATGCTTGGAATGCCAATAGCCTCCGGGGTCCCAAACTAGGCATGTAAAGCTTCTGAGCAGCTTCAAACAGATTGTCAAGCTCCCGGGGGGGTGACGAATGTCAGAATAGAATCCATGATCCCAAGCCTTGCGTTTAAATCCGCCTCTGTCTTGATCTATATTTTTTTCATCCGGGCGGTTTAGAAAGTAGATTCTTACCATAGTGACCAAACGTTTTCCGAGATCCATTCAATTGAGCTTGATACCAATCCGTGCACTTCAAGTTGAAGTGTGGAACCTTATTGAACCTTGTGCACCAACTCTGAGCACGAGCCATTTTCCTCTTACTCTTAAAGCCGCAGAGAGCTATAAGCTGGCCATCTGTTTCAAGCAAACCGTATTCAAGTGAAAAAGTGAAGTTAAAGGTTAAGGATTGTACCCACTTGAAGCTTGTATTGGGCGGTAATGGCCTTGGGGTAGGTGTTTTTGGTGGTTCTGTAAGTTCTACTCCCTTGTGCTCTTCTGTGAATTCCTCCACTTCTTTGCAAGAATCTTCAAATGCATCTGTGTCCTGGTCAAAGTCTTCTATGTCTTCCTCATCACTCGAGTCATAGATTGGAGGTTGAGAGAAATCTACCTCTGCATCATCTTCGTATTCATTTGGGGAAGATTCTTCGATCTCAGAGAATTCACTTGCGGATGCAAGTTCATTACTAAGAGAGCTTGACTTGTGACTATCATCATCAAGGGAATTTGTGTCCTGGGTTATTCCGTCTAGTTCTTCATAAACGACTTGCCTTGGGGATTGTGTATTGTCCTCCTTAGCATCAACTGTAACGTCCTTGACGGAGTTTTCCTCAGCTCTGGATTCCCATGGAGGTTCAGCGTCTCCTAGATCTTCAACCAACTCTTCTTCTTGCATAATGACAGCTTCTTCTACTTGTTCTAGTACGAATTCATTCTCTGTCTTGTCCACTGGAGTGTCTAGTAATTCCTTCATGCTACGCTCTTCATTAGATTGTCCACATGGGGCTGTGGTTGGTCCTTGAATGTTCGCGCGTCTAGAAGCTAATTGAATTACTGCTTGCTCCAGTTGCCGAATAGTTGTTTGAAGTTTATTTACTGTTTCCTTAAGGCGAACTTCTGATTCTCTGGGTGATGGATTTGGACATGAAACATAGGAAAGTGGTGGTGCTTGGGAGTAATTGGATTGGAACTGGGGTAGGAAAGGATCATACGGTGGTGAATGGTGAAAAGAAGCTTGTGAGTGTGGTGGTTCGAGGTTATGTTGAGAGGATGGTCTATAGGCACGGGGTGGGGCTTGTTGGTAGTTACAAGGTTGTCCATCATATCTATCAGCTGGGTATGCATTGTAGAATGGTTGTTGTCCATGATATCTTGGAGGGTGTTGTTGCCTAAAGGGTTGATTAGATCCTCTTGGCTCCATCCATCCTTGATTGGTCTGACCTTGATGCATATTCCTGCTGTAACTTCTATTTCCTTCAACAAAGTTAGAACCAAACTCAAAGCAAGAGGGGTGAGAGTTCATAGTAGCAAATAAAATTAAAAAGGAAAAACAGAAATAAATAAACAAGTAAAAGAAAAATATTTACAATAACCAATAATAAGGCACACGTTAGCAGTTTCCCGGTAATGGCGCCATTTTGACGTTAGGATTCTAGCTAGTAAAGAATTTTAATAAAATAGTCGCGTTGTAGATATAGTTTCTAAACCAACAAAAATTCCTTCGTACAAACGTTTTGGTTGTCACAAGTAACAAACCCCTTTTAAAATTGATAACCGAGTATTTAAACCTCGGGTCGTCTTCTCAAGGAACTGCAGGGAAGTATGTTCTTATTATTGGTTATGAAGATTGTAGAAAATGGGTTTTAAGAATGAGGAACAAGTAATTTAATGACGAGTAAATTAAATGGCAATTAAAAATAGATAAATAACTGTAAAGCAAACCTTTGGTAAGGTATGAGAAATTAGAGGTCCTATCTTGGCTATCCTTATCAATGATGATAATAATTGAATCTTAATTCCACTTCGTTAGCCTTTACTAATATAAAGGAAGGTCAAGGGATTAATTGGTTTGATCTTCAGATCCTATTTATTTCCTAAGAAAAGATTGGGATTATTGAAGTTCAATTCAATTAACAAGATAACAATTATCAATCATGTTTGAGTTTGACAACTCCTGAGTTACTAATTTCTTAACCAAAACCAAAAGGGGAAAAGTAAATCTACTGGAATAAAAATATCTTCAGAGTAAAAGCAACAATAGCATAAATAAAAGAAATCAATATTAAACTGAAATACCTCAAATAACATTAATAAAAGAGTAATCTGTAACATGAAAGGATTCATAAAGTGACTTGCAAAAGTAAATAAAAGGAATATTGAACCTGATCAAAAGAGATAATCCTGAAAGCGAATAAAAAATCCTAAATCTAAATCCTAATCCTAAACAGAGAGGAGAGAACCTCTCTGAAAACT
Organism: Arachis hypogaea; assembly: GCF_003086295.3. NCBI lineage: Eukaryota > Viridiplantae > Streptophyta > Magnoliopsida > Fabales > Fabaceae > Arachis > Arachis hypogaea. The sequence continues at coordinate 77,885,848 of NC_092049.1, read as the reverse complement.
AAATCTAAATCATGGAAAGTAAAAATTGGCGAGCTCTCTCTGAATGGATGCATTCCCCCACTTCATAACCTCTGGTCTATGCCTTCTGGACTTGGATTTGGGCCAAAAAGGGCTTCAGAATTTGCTATGAGCATTTTCTGCAATTTCTGGTGCGTGGCCTTTGTCACGCGTCCGCGTGGGTCACGCGGTCACGTCAGTTCGGAGCTTTTCTTGTCACGCGGTCGCGTCAGTCATGCGGCCGCGTCGCTGTTGATTCGCGCTTGGCATGCGTCCGCGTCGCCCATGCGATCGCGTGGATGCCAGTTTCTTCAAGGAATCTGTTTTGTGCTTTTCTTCCATTTTTGTATGTTTCCTTTCCATCCTTTGAGTCATTCCTGCCTTAGAAGATCTGAAACTACTCAACACACTAATCACGGCATCGAATGGAGATAAAGGTAATTAAAATAATTAATTTTAAAGCATAGGAAACATGTTTTGCACATACATCACATAATAAGGAAGGAGAAGTAAAACCATACAATTAATATGAATAAGTGGGTGAAGGATTGAATAAATCACTCAAATTAAGCACAAAATGTATCATAAAATATGGGTTTATCAATCTTTCTGGTCTGAGCTTCCGACGCTTTTGTTGTACTGGCCGAGATCCTGGGTATACTACCAGTTTGTGGCACATTAGTTTGGGATCTATGCCCGGCATGTCTGCGGCCTTCCACGCAAAGAGGTCGACATTATCTCTTAGGAACTGTATCAGAGACTCCTTTATATCTCCTTTCAAAGTCGCCCCAATACTTGTTGTCTTATCTGGGACATCCCCGATCTGGACTTCCTCGATCTCGCCTTTCGGTTGTGGACGAAGTTCTTCCCGACCTCGAACTCCCCCGAGCTCGATAGTGTTGATTTTTTCTCCTTTGTCTCTAAGGTTCAGACTTTCATTGTAACAACGTCGTGTTATTTTCTGGTCTTCTTTTATCATGGCTATCCCTTCTGGGGTTGGAAACTTTATGTATAGATGTGGAGTCGACACTACTGCGGCGATTTGATTTAGCGTTGTCCGACTTATTAGGGTATTGTAGGCTGAGCTCACGTCCACTACGATGTAGTCTATGTTAAGTGTCCTTGACCGAGTTCTCTTTCCAAAGGTTGTGCGTAGTGAAATATATCCAAGAGGTTGGATTGGAGTGTCTCCTAGTCCGAACAAGCTGTTCGGATATGCTCTGAGCTCTTTTTCTTGTAGGCCGAGTTTGTCGAAGGCGGATTTAAACAAGATATCTGCCGAACTCCCTTGGTCCACCAGTATGCAGTGGAGGTTGGCATTGGCCAATATGATAGTAATGACCATGGGATCATCATGTCCCGGGATGACGCCTGGCACGTCTTCTTGGGTAAAAGTAATGGTAGGGAGGTCGGCTAATCCTTCATCTCCTCCAACATGGTATATTTCTTTAAGGTACCTTTTGCGAGATGATTTGGAGATCCCTCCTCCTGCGAATCCTCCATTTATCATGTGAACGTGCCTCTCCGGGGTGCGAGTGATGCCAGGGCATTTTGGCCAGTTTCACTGACCTTTTCTTTATTGTTTTTAGGGTAGTTTCATGCATTTTCTTAGGGAATAAGCAAGTTTTGGGTAGAATTTCACTTACATCTTGATTCAGGCATACATTATGCACTTTACATGATTTCATGAAGATTTTACATGAATTGAATGACAAATTGGATGATGCATTTCCCATGACTTGGACTAGAGCTTTGATGCACTTTATTGCTTGATTTCAGGACAAAGGAAGCAAGGAAGAACCACGTTAGCAGCCACGTTAGTCTAACTAACGTGACCTCTAACGTGGAATGGGAGCTAACTTGCAAAGTTAATGAGAAAAGTAATCGCCAATAACGCCCTCGAAGCCATAATAGCCCACGTTAAGAGTCACGTTAACTAAGTTAACGTGAACTCTAACGTGGAAGAAAGAAATGAAGCCAACGTTAGTGACACTTACCTTTGTCACTAACGTTGGACCAAGCTCACAATTGGCCACGTTAAGAGCCACGTTAACTCAGTTAACGTGGACTCTAACGTTGAGAAGCAAAAGAGAAGCCAACGTTAGTGACACTTACCTTTGTCACTAACGTTGAGCTAAGCCACAATGAGCCACGTTAACTCCCACGTTAACTTAGTTAACGAGGAAGCTAACGTGGAGGGAGCAAGAATCACCAACGTTAGTGACACTCACCTTTGTCACTAACGTTGGAATGAGTCAATGTGAGCAACGTTAACTCCCACGTTAACTTAGTTAACATGGAAGCTAACGTGGATAAGGGAATAATGAGCCAACATTAGTGACACTCACCTTTGTCACTAACGTTGGAAATGGCTATCATTGCTACGTTAGAAGCCACGTTAACCTAGTTAACGTGGACTCTAACGTGGAAAGTAGGGGCACATTGGAACATTAGTGACAAAGGTAAGTGTCACTAACGTTCTCGAAGGATTGGCAAGCTTATGTTAAGAGCCACGTTAACCTAGTTAACGTGGACTCTAACGTAGGGGGAAGGGAAGACTCTCAACGTTATTGGGAAAGGTGAGTCCCAATAACGTGTGCGAAGGACCAAGAGGCAACGTTAATGGTCACGTTAGTGCCACTAACATTGAAGTTAACGTGGATCATCCCTGGGTGAGGAACGTTAGTAAAAAAGGTGATTGTCACTAACGTTCTCGAACCCACACTCTCACTTAACGTTAACGCCACTAACGTCCTGAGCTAAACACCCTGCCTACTTCACACTTTCTCTCTGCAAGTAAAGCTAAGCCCACTGCAGAAGATAACTGCTTCAAACTCAAGATCCAAAGGCCCATATCCAAGACTTGAAGAACCAACTAGAAGATCAGAAGAGTAGTATATATAGGGGTAGTTTTGAATTAGGAAAGGAGCTTTTTGGGGGATTGGAAATTGGGAACTACTCTCTGTATAATTTCTCTGCACTTCTAGTTCTAGTTTTCATGATGTATTCTCCATCTTTGTTTTCTATTTCCAGAGCTATGAACAACTAAACCCCTTTCATTGGGTTAGGGAGCTCTGTTGTAATTTGATGGATCAATACTAGTTTTCATTACTCTTCTTCTATCTTTTCTCTTGATTTTACTAGAAAGCTTTCAATCTTCATCCAATTGGGTAGTTATCTTGGAAAAGAAGCTATTCATACTTGGATCTCTTCTAAACCTTGGAAGAGGAATGAAGAGATCATGCTAGAAATGCTTTCTCATGTTGGACCAAATTGGGTTTGGTTGGATACGGTGACTACAATCCTACCAACACTTGATTTGGGAATGCAGGTGGTATAATCAGTGACCATACTTCATCTCTTCTCATGAGCAATTGACCAAGGAATTGGCTATTGATCAAGATTTGAGAGATTGAATTGCCAAGGAATTGGAATTCGATCACTTAAGATTGCCAAGGAGATCAATGAATGCATTGATTGAGGAAGAGATGGAAATGAACTTGATCTGGAGAATGCAACATCTCCTACGCCCAATGAATCCCCATTTCTGATCTTACCCATCTCTTTAATTTCTGCAATTTACTTTTATGATCATCTTCCCCATTCCCATTTACAATTCTGCAATTTACTTTCCGTCATTTACTTTTACTTTCAGCTCTTTACTTTCTGCATTTACATTTTCTGCTATTTACTTTCCCGCCATTTAATTTCCTGCAACACTCAAACCAAATTCTGCTACGCTCAACTAGAACACTCCTCTAATTAAAGTTGCTTGACCAATCAATCCCTGTGGGATTCGACCTCACTCTATTGTGAGTTTTTACTTGACGACAATTCGGTACACTTGCCGAGGAAGATTTGTTGAGAGACAAGTTTCCGTGTGCATCAGCGGGGTGGTCGTTCAGTTCGTCTGACCTCTTCATCCCTTATTCTTTTTCTTGGTTCATCCATTTTGTTGGCTAAGTATCGATCTAGTCGTCCATCTCTTACCAATTTTTCTATGACATTTTTCAGGTCGAAGCACTCGTTTGTAGGATGTCCATAGATTCGGTGGTACTCACAGTATTCTGTCCGATTTCTCCTTCCTTTTTTGCTTTTGATTGGACAAGGTGGTGAAATCTTTTCGGTATGGCATACTTCTTGAAAAACATCCACAAGAGACACCCGAAGAGGGGTGTAATTGTGATATTTTTTAGGCTTTTCTCCGTGTTGATATTCCTTTTTCTTGGACTCTTTATCCTTATCCCGAGATGAGTAGGAGAATCCGGATTTTGAGGTCTCTCTTAATCGAGAATTTTCTTCCATGTTGATATATTTCTCTGCCCGTTCTTGCACTTCATTTAAAGATGTTAGGTGTTTCTTTGATATAGAGTAACTAAAGGGTCCTTCTCGTAAGCAATTGATGAGACCCATGATGGCTGCTTCTGTGGGTAGGCTTTGTATGTCCAGGCAAGCTTTGTTGAATCTTTCCATGTAAGAGCGAAGACTCTCCCGATCTCCTTGTTTAATTCCTAATAGGCTTGGGGCGTGTTTGGCTTTGTCCTTCTGAATGAAAAGTCTAGCAAGAAACTTCTTAGCTAAGTCATCGAAACTGGTGATGGATCTGGGAGGCAAGCTGTCGAACCACTTAATTGCCGTCTTTGTTAGAGTAGTCGGGAAGGCTTTGCATCGAATAGCGTCTGAGGCATCGGTGAGATACATTCTGCTTCTAAAGTTGCTGAGATGATGGCTTGGATCGGGGGTACCGTCGTATGGGGTCATATCGGGAGCTTTAAAATCCTTTGGAACCTTAGCTTTCATAATTTCTTTGGAGAAGGGATCTTGATCCTTGTGGGGGCTGTCGCCGTAACTGGGTTGAGCTGTTTTAGTTTTGAGATCAGCTTCAAGCTTTAAGAGCTTATCTTCTAGCTCTTGGCGTCGTCTAGTTTCTCTTCGGAGGTCCCTCTCGGCTTCACGTTGGTGTTCTGCCTCCTGTTCGAGATGCTTAAGCCGATCTTGTTGTTCTCGGAGGGCTTCTAGAATTTCTGAGTTTGGAGACTACTTCTCTTCATTTTGTTGAGGTGTATCTTTGGGTGTGGTGTCCGCATTTTTGTTTGGCATTCTGTCCACCAAACCAAAGTTGTGGTCGTTGTCATGGTCGTCCACCATGTTGATGGGATGACTTCCAGGTTCCCCGGCAACGGCGCCAATGTTCCGAGGGTTACCTGAAATTGTAGGTCGATCTCGGTTGAGATCTGTGGTGGTGGCCGGAGTTGTCGTGTCCGACTTATTGGACGTGGTGGTGCTGCTGATCCTTTGTCACCGGAGGGTGGTGGTACCTGCAAGAGACTCCGATGCTTAAGTTAGCATGGGCTTTAAGCAGATTTTTAGTAAAATCAGAGTATGAGTTATACCTGGGTGCTCCAGTGTATTTATAGTAGTGTGGAGTGACCTTCCTAGAGATAAGATAGTCTTATCTTATCTTATCTTTGAGTGAAGTCATCTTATCTTCTGGGGAGCCGCCCTTATCTTTCTAGGCTTTAGTTGCCTTTAGATTGGGCTATGTCCCTTTATTTGGGCCTGCTTGGGCTCCTTGTAGCGATTTGGCCGAGCTCTTTTAGAAGAGCTCGGGTAACCCTGACCTGAAGAGGTCGGTCGACTTGTCTTTTTATTAGCCCGGGTCGTACAGCTCGACCCAGGGCATGAACAGATCCCATGGAGAATTGATTGGTGAAGGTTGTGGGACAGCAGTGACTGGTATTAGTTGAAAATCCCTTAAGATAGATAACTCTTTTATAGTTTAAGATTTATTATAAGTTGAATATTTATATTTCAGTTTGGAGTTCTAGGATTGCTTTTGGTGTCCCAAAACCTTATATCTTATCTGTTGGACACTGTTACCATACTGAGAATCTCCGGTTCTTATACCATATGTTGTTGTTTTTCAGATGCATATTGCAACCCACCTCGATGAGTTTGAGGATGATAACAAGGCAGATGATGACTCACTTTTGTATTTTTGTTTATTTTGCTTTAGTGTTCGCTCACTCTTTGTATGTTGTACTTATCGCCTTAGAGGCTAAACTTTGAGAGATAGGATGTTAACTGTTTTAACTTATAAAAATTCTGTTATATCTATTTTTACTGGTCGGTCTAAACTTTGCAGGATAAGACTAGTTCCTCTTGACTATTATATATATGTGTACATTTATCTTGTTTACCTATCTAGCTATTACCTTATATCTTGGAGCTTTATGTAAGGTGGTATAGATTATGTTCTGTTCTTGTCGTGTCTACGCGTTTTAGTTATCGTGTATGAATGCTTTGCGATTTATTTTTTTTAGTTATCTATCTTTGAACTTCTGTTTTTTATATCGGACTTCTAGTATTATTACTTATGTGTGTGTGTGAGTTTTAGAACTGTCGTATTATGACATCGTTTGCTACCCTTGTAGACATCGAGGTATTCAAGGAGGGGGAGGGGTTTACATGATTTATGAGAAGAGGAAAGAGAATGATGATTCGGGGACTTGTGGAAATTTTTTTAAATTACTGGGGTTCTTTTCAAATTATAAAAATTAACAATATAGGGTAACTTTTATAATTATATAAAACTTAATGCCATGTCTCACTCCATTTTGTCACACAGTATTTTTTCCGTCAACAAAAATGATAGCAATTGATAGATTGTTATTTTTGTCAACGTAATAATTTTTATAGACTATTTTGTTGTTTTTGGCTTCCAGAGCTATTTTGGTTAGGACTAGAATCTTTTAAATACTATTTTAGTAGTTTATTGATAAAATTATGAATGGTCTAATATTTATTCTTTAAATAAAAAAGAGAAAATTATTTTAGATAATTCTATTTTTATTGTGCATAATTACTTTAGAGAATTTTTTATAATTGTAAATATGAACTCGTATTGATTTATAGTAATTATTAAATTTTTAAATATGACACAAGATTTTTTTTTATAATTTACTTATTATAAATTAATTTTTTCTTCTCTTACCTCAAATTCAAAACAGAAAGTAGCACCATAGAGAGAGTTGAATTTCTATAATTTGAAGGTAACATTGATCCTTCTTCCAAAAGATAGTATCTTTTTTTCTTCAGCAAAATAGTAATACAAAATCTTTTTTTTTCTCTTTGTCATTATTATTCTCACTTGTCAGTTGTCACTTCTCTTATATGTTCCAAATTGAATCAAAATTCAAAAGACGTAATTTTTTTTCGAGGATTTCAGTGATTATTTTTTGAAAATTGTAACCTATTTAAGTGACAACTGATTGGGTTATTATTATTCGATACTTTTTTGGCATTATTGTTATTAATTAAAGTAGGTCCAAATCTATTTTATTTATTTTCACTATAAAAAAATTGTTTAAAATGACATTTATATTACGGCGGTTCTAAAAATCTGCCATAATATTCGGATATTATGGCATTGTATCTTAGTGCCATAATTAATTTGCATAAAATAGCAGTTTTAAGAGATTTTGGCGGTTCTAAACCGTCATTATCTGTGCCCATTATTTAAAATAGTCTAAAACTCTTATTCAACCCTAGAATTACATACCAAAACAAAAACGACACTGCCACTGTGTTAGAGGAAGGACGTAAACGACATTGTCATTGTGATCTGCTCCGGCGACAATCTACTCTAGCGCCGATCTTCTCAACGGCGTTCTCCTCTGACTAGAATCTCCTCTCCATCAAGATTCTGTGTTGTGAACCGAAATTCTCTCCTTATCTCCTTTAGTGATGATCTCTCCAGCGATAATCTCTATGTTCTTCTCCAGCAACGCGTTCTCCTCCTCTGTCAAGATTTTCTCCAGATCTGTGAGCTTCTCCTCTTTTTTCGAGCTTCTGCTCTGCTAGCTTCTCCCCGTGCATTAACGCGCCTTCTCCTCCTGGATCTATTTATCATTTTGCGTTCTAACTTCTCACTTCTAGATTTGTAACTAAATTCACATCCTCTTGTTATAATTACTTCAATGATTGCAGGAATGATGCATAGGACAGATCAATGGCGGCGTGAATTTGATTCACAAATATTTAGTAATAATGCACTATTGCACTCTATGTGTTTGTTATTTTGCTTCTTAGAAATTGATTCTGTTAGTTTTGTATTTGGTTGTATCTCCCGGTTTAAGACCTAGAGTTTATTCTTCGTTGCAATTGAGTTTCAAGAATTTCGTGATTTAACTTAAATTCTGTTTGTTTAAAACTGGATAAGTTATTGGTTGCTTGAATTCTTTCTATATTTCGATTATTGATCGCAGTTGGTCCTTCTTGGAAGAAGGATCAAACATTGTTAACCCTGCTGGTGGTCAAGGTTGCCCGGATAAATACTTAACTTTCTATTTGCCAGTGTATGTCTAGTTAAGTTTTCATTCTCATGCTAAACAAGTATTCATTGATACTTCTATTTCATATGATGAGGAACACATAGATTCTTTGTACTACTCAGAACAGGATTTGGATTCTCTAAAGTTTGAATTTTACTTTAGAGAGTAAAGTGTGATCTCTCACCATTTATTTTATAGGTGGGACCAAGAATAACTATGAGAGAGAAACCATTCAAGGGTAGAAGATCACACTTTACCCTCTAAAGTACAAATTTAAAATTTAGAGGATCTAAATTTCTAAGAACAACATTATTTTGATGATGAGGAACATGATCATGTGTTTCTAGAACAAAGAATGGATTCTGAGAGTGAATGCATATTTCTCATTCTCTGCTCTCACAGCCTCTCTTTCTATTAACTACCTTCATAGATTCCTCTTCACCTTCACCATGAAGAAGAAGCAGCCATGGTTGACTCATCTTGCTGCAGTTGCTTGCATTTCTCTTGCTGCTAAAATGGAAGAGACACAAGTTCCACTTCCTCTTAATTTACAAGTATGATTAATTCTATATATCAAGTAATAATAATAATACATTTTAATAATAATGAAATTTGATTTATGAAAATATGTGTAGGTGAAGGACAGCAATTATGTGTTTGAGGCAAAAACAATAAAGAAAATTTTGGTACTTTCAACTCTTGAGTGGAAGATGAATCCACCAACACGTCTCTCTTTCATTGATTACATCACAAGAAGACTTAAATGTTTTTTAGTTCCTCAACACATGTCAATCTCTTCTTCTTTCTCTCTTACCAGGTAATAATTAATCTCTTTCTTTAACTTCTATATATACATTTCTTCAACTTTGGTTATTTATTTATTTATTTATTTTTAATGCAGATTCCAGGTTTATTGGTTATTGTGATTCTAGATCATTATCTTCCTAAGAGGTTCATTACTAATTTGATTGTACTTCTAATGTTTGGTTTTCTTGGCTACATGTTGTGCATTTTTGAGAGACACAATTCAAGCTGTGACAAGTTTTGCCAAACAGAATAAATTGCCTGTTCTCATGCAAGAACAGATGATTGCACATTTGCATATGAAGTACAGAACTGATATAGAAGGGCTGCAACAGCAAGAGATTATCGAATTACTCCCGAAAGCTATTCGTTCTAGCATCTCTCATTACCTATTCAAATCGGTTTTTCTTCCTCCTTTTCCTTTTTCTCGAGAATATTTCATTCTAATTCCTTCGATCTCTTCAATTACTGATAAAAAATTTCACATATAATTACTGATCGATTGTTTTAGGCTTTCGCATATTAGTATTCATAAACAATGATGCTAGTATTCGTTCAAGTGGTGATGCTGCTTGCATTTAGAGAAATAAAGAATTAATCGAGAAAGGAAGTGATGCACAAGTTAGTTTTTCTGATCTACAAATTATTGTTTTTTGTTTTTGCTTCTGATCTTTACTTTAATTTATGACAAATCACAAATAATGAAACTATTCAAGTGGATTTGGCATGTTATCACACAAGTTTTAAGATCACTATTGCAGTTTCTAATTTTTCACTTTTACTCAGATTACTTAAATAGTGATTGATGCTAAGAAACAAATAAATATATTTTTTCCAAAATAATGTGACATTTTGTGTTTGCATTTTCTGCAGGTGATTGGAAAGGCTTGTGTACCAATTATTAAATTTCTTGAAAAGAAAAGTGGGCCTGCATTTGATGTAAGGTATTATGTTCTTCCATACTAAATTCTTTAAATAAACAATGAATTAGTAAAAGCTAAAGAATTCTTTTTATATTTGTTAGTTAGAGTTTCTGTTACTTCAGTGGATATTATTCTCCTCATTCTTGGTTTTGATTTGATTCAGTGATCTTATTATGGCTTAATTGGATCAAAAGGGAAAGTTTATATTCAATAAGTTAGGTTGAAGTAATTTCATTTTGTTGGAGAGAAGAAATAGAGGGAAGCGGGAACTGTCTTCAGGTTCTCAGTAACAACCACAAGCGCCTCTTTTGTGCTCAGGAAACACTACCGCAACCTTCTTTACCATTACGAACAAGTTCACTTCTTTAATGTTAAGGGTCCTCTATACTCCCCATCATCAGGTCCTTCATTTTACATTTTCTTGTGGTGCAGATAAGCATCTCTCAGCGAGGCTGGCCTTTCTAGAAACCAGGTTTCCCTCCCTTCCCCCTTCCTCTTTATTAACTTTCATTTATTGCTTTTAGAGGATGCTTACAATAGAGTAATTGATTTATTCTAGAATTCTAACTAAAATATAAGGATCACTTATCTTATACAGGTTAGGGCGATATGCTGTTGAGTTTTACTTGGAGAAGATTCTATCTCATGGTTTCTTCCATGCTGACCCTATAAGTTTTATATTTCTGAGTTGCTAAATATTTTAGACTCTCTTTCTCTCTCTCTCTCTCTCTCTCTCTCTCTCTCTCTCTCTCTCTCTCTCGCTCTCTCTCTCTCTCTCTCTCTCTCTCTCTCTCTGAGTTGCTGACCCTGTAACTCACTAACTTGCCATGTTCTTCTCTTTAACATGCAGTGGATGATGTTAATGGCGGAAGGTTGATCTTCTATGATTTTGGAATGATGGGAAGGTATGTTAGTGTCTTTTCTATTGATTTAAAATGTAATGTGATTTTACAAGTCAAACATTTTAAGCTTGGTGAGATGATTGGCTTTGCAATTATGTTTACAGTATCAGTCCAAATATCCGGGAAGGATTACTGGAAGCTTTCTACGGGGTTTATGAGAAGGATCCAGACAAGGTGAAGTAACATTTCTGTGGTGGTCTCCCATAACATTTCTCAAGTTACTTACTGAGTGATTGTGCATTATGTAGGTCTTTCAAGCAATGATTCAAATAGGTGTCCTTGTCCCAACTAGAGATATGACTGCTGTGAGAAGAACAACACAGTTCTTCCTCAATAGGGTTGGCTCAACTGGTAGGATCAAAAGAATTGGATTTAATACTTTATTTAGAATGCGCCTCTCTACCCAGTAAGTCTCCATTTTCCCACTTAGCATGTTCTTTTGGTTTCTTTGTAGCTTTTTTTGGTTTCAATTATCTGTGTTTGTATGGATTTTTGAAAAAGTTCAATTTCTATTTGAAGTGATAAAGCTGTTAGTTGAATTGGGTAGTAATATACTATGAAGTGATTGCCACTTTCTGTAGAGCACTAATGCTAACTATATGGCAGAATAATATTAGTTCTATATTTTTAGTTTATACTGAAATTGCATTTTTAGTTCTACATTTACTGCTTATATTAATGACACGTGGTGTAAAATATTAGCAACTCAACTAGTTAATTTTTAGTGATGACTCTTCAATTCAAGAAGGTTGGCCCTTTGTTTTCTTTTTATTGCTCATTCCTGTTTAGAATTGATTGATAAACTTAATGAAACTGTGAAAGTTGTTACTGATGTGTATTCTGGTTAATATGTTTGAAGAAACTAATCTGATAGGAACTAATCTATAGTAACGTGTTGGTCTTGTTAGATCAAGTAAAGAAATGAGATCACCAGGTCCTCTCTTGACGCTCGGCCAATCATGTTATAGGAAAAGCATGCCCAGTGGAAGAAAGGACTGGAAAAACCAAGAGAGCCATCAGCATTTAGAAGATAGTTCTTCTTCTATGTTAGGTGGGATACCCCAATGGGGGCAAGTTCCATGCCCTGCCCAATTTAGAATCAATTGTAAAGAAAATTTGGCTGGGCATGTTTCTTCGTCGAAAAATAAAGTAGCTACTGTTGCCCCACCAAATATAGAATCTCCGGTGGCAGCATTCAACTTCTCTAGTGCAGAGTCAGATACAACAAAGTTTGATAAGATGCTCATTGAAGAAGTTCAGAGGCTGAGAGCTGAGGTAACTTTTGTTTCAATGTTCTAAATGCTGCATTTGTGACAAAGAATCAGTTAATTATCCTGCTGAGTTTTCTATAAATGAATATATTCCTGTGTGTATCTCCAGCATTCAACTATGATTCAAATTTGTAAAATTTGTTTTCGCATTTTCCGTTAGGATAACTGGTGAGCATTTAGCCCTTTAGGTTGCTTCATTTCATTCCTCTCATTCTGATTTTTCTATATCTGAGTAGCAAATTAACCAGTGCTATTCACTTGCGTATTTAAAAAACATCTGACTGTGCATTTAATGTGTTCTCTTATGCATGTTCTTTTGATAGTTAAAGAGACTTGAAGAACATTGTGAACTCAAAAACCATAAGATACAAGAGTGCCAACAGAAAATTGAGGAGAGTTGGTTTGTAGCAAAGGAGGAAGCTACTAAGTCCAAAGCAGCAAAAGAGGTCATAAAAGCTTTGGCTGTAAGGGTAAGTTTTCTTATATTGTTTTTGTTTTGTTCATTTACACAAAGGCTTCCATACAAGAAACATATGTTGTAGTAGTCCTTATGATATGGCCTTAAAATTATAACAATTATCACCACAGCTTCATACAATATCAGGAAAAGAGAATGCAGGACAAGAAGGAAAAGTTGGGATACATGATTGCATGTCTAATTTGGCACCCATACATATAGATATGAATAGTCCTAGGGATGGAAACATGGATATATGGCATAATACACTTCTTGGGACCTTGGAAAACTGTCGAGTTCTTTTTGCATGTTTGGTTGCATTGTTATTAAATTTGTACCTATTTATATATTTGTTCATAGTTTCCTAACCTTGTTAGTTTCAACTGTTCATAGTTTACTTGATTCTATATTTAGTTTTCATAGTTTCCTAACCTGACAGGAGAGGTTCCTACAAATCTTTGTAAGAGATGAGTTTGGATAATAAAATTAGAGTGTTGGAGCAAGAAATAAAGATGTTGGAGCAAGTTCCCGAGATGAAACTCACACAAGAGACCAAGAAACTAAGGCAGGCTTGTTTTAAAGTTAATTACAAAAGGAGGAAACTTTTGGCCTCCAAATCTTATTCATCATCACTTAGCTAAGCTACTTGTCTTGTATATTCATATTCTAAGTAGTAAAAACAGCACTTATTAGATGGTTTAAATACATTATTAGATATTAACATAGTTTAGGGAACTAGATGGTAGATTTGACTGATTAGTGTTTATTGCAATGCTTGTATTTTAGTAAGTTTAGTAAGACGAGGCTTTGTATAGGAGTTATTACTTTTGATTTTCAATAATAAAAAATTATATATTATATTAATATTTTGTTTATGAGTTATATAATATTTCATTTATGGATTATGATTTTTTGCTATTGTGAAATTTTAATCACATTTATTTAACGCGATAAAAATGACGGTAAAAAATATTTTTTTAAACGATAAAAAATGTCACTATTAGGGTAAAACGGCGGTTCAAAAATGTCATTTTAACCAACTAAAACGCTACTGTTAGGGTAAAAATGGTGGTTTAAAAATGCCGTTTTAACCAACCAAAACGCCACTCTGTCAGGGTAATAATGGCGGTTCAAACCGCCGTGCCATTTTAACCCTAGAAATAACGGCGGTTTGAACCGCCGTTTTAACCAACCAAAACGCCACTCTGTCAGGGTAATAATGGCGGTTAAACCACCGTTTTAACCTATCCAAAAACCGCCATTTTAACACTAGAAATAACGGCAGTTTGAACCGCCGTTTTAACGTATTTAAAAATCGTCGTTTTAACTCAGGGAATTGTGGCAGTTTTTAGAAAATCGCCGTAATAATCAGAATGGCGCCCAAAATTACGTCGCTTTACGAAACCGCCATTATTGGTAATAATGGTGGTTCAAACCACCGTAAATAAAAAAAACCGTCGTTTTTACCAGAATTTTTTATAGTGTTTATTTTATTATCTATTCTATTATATAAAAATTAAATTTCTGCACTTAATGATGAAATTGATGTGATATGCTTTTGAGAGTAGAAGTAACAACACTATTCAAACACGCGAGTACCCACTATACCCCTATCCACTTAGGCTGGTAATTACCCGTTCTAGTGCGGGACGGATTTTCTGCGGAGCAGGATCTCAGACGAGGTAGGATAGGATCGGATTTAGGTAATATCCGCCCCTACTCGTCCCGGTATATATATAATATATATAATTTTAATATATAATATATGTAATATATGTAAAATAATTAGTAAAATAATTAAAAATATTGTATTATATTTAAATTTTTACCTTAATTTATGTTATATAAGTGATGATGGCTATATAAATTTTAAAATTTAATTTTATTTATTGGATTTTAATAATTATAGGGTTGGGTAGGAGTGAGGTGGGTTAGGGTTCAATTTTTTACTATCCGCGGATAGGAGTGGGGTAGATTCAATGCGGGTTACTGTAGGATAGGGCGGAGTCGGGTAGGGCAGAAATCTGTCCCTACCCGCCCATTGCCACCCCTATTTGAGAGTGTTTCTCGATTTTTTCTTTTAACTCATTAAATTCATTCATGATAATAAATTAATTATATCAACTAATTAATTTGATTAGATATTTAAGTATCACATAATTTATTATAATTTCTATCAATTAATTAATTGTAATTCAAATTGAGTGATTATTTTGTTAGGAAATTATAATTTCCTAATCTATTTATGGGCAATACATATATTAATTATATTCACAAATTAAGTTATTTCACATTAAATGGCTTATATAACAGTAATCTTATTTATTATCATAAATACCAAATTAAATAAGTTATTATTATTTTTTATTTAAAATTAAATGAGAATAAAATTAGAGATACTATTTTATTTGAGTTTTAGGATTTAATGAGTATCACACTCAAATTAAATAGTGACTTCAGGGTTTTGGTCTCCAACGCATCAAATCCACCTTCGTAGCTCTTTTTCCATTAGAGAAGTTGTGATTCAGTCCCATCAGAAATATAAAAAGCTTTGGTTGAAAAAAAATGAAAAAATCAAAACTCTTTCAATTATACTCACAAATTCAAGTATGCTTCTGCGCTCTTAGCTATCTTTCTTAAAAATTTAACATAGATAATTTTGGGGCTAAGGAATCCTAGAATTTCCAACATATTTAACTATATCATTTTTCTTCTTAAATAAATTCAAACTTTCATTATTTTTTTTTTATGAAATAGAAATGAGTGAATATGCACAAATACATATTGTGACAGCAAATCACCATTTAAATAGTGTATAAAGGCCTAAACAATGGATGTTACATTTATACATGTATGAAAAAATGGTTGTAATAATCATAATACTCAGAGTTTACAGGTTGTGTGTTTAAAAATTCCTTAGAATTTGATTCTAGTATTTGAAACAAAAATAGTTAAATTAGTTTAGATAGAATTTAATTCAATTCCATTATTTTCTCTCAAAATCAATTCCAATCCAAATAGGTCCAATTTAAAATTTTATTTTATTGGGATTTCATTTAAAACTTAAAATGTCTAAAATATCCTTATAATCTAATTACTTCTTCTTAACTTTTGCCACTCACTCTTTCTTCTCTCACGACCTTCATTTCATTTCCTTTTCTTTTCTTCAACTCACTTAATATAATATATACTTTTTTTTAAAGTCTACTATGTAGATCTAAAAAAATATTCATATGTATAAATTTTATATGTTTAACTTAGATTAGTGACACCAAGCATTTGTCAATACGTCTAAATATTTTAAATAAAATTGTACCAATCATGACACTATCAAAAAGTGGCATAATCTTATTCTATTTTAAAAATATGAATTAGTTGTTATAATTTACTGTTAATAACTAGTTTTTTTTAGTTGCTAGATTATTAGACTATTCAACAAATTGGTTCTTAATAGTTTATATTTATTTTTTTTTGTTGATTTGTCGTTAGAATTAATTATAGAGAGCCATTTATTTTTTTATTTAATAATAATATTTTTTAAATTTAATGTTTTTAGATTAATCTAATTTTTATTTTGTTAAAAGAGATAACAAATTACAGTTGAAGAAAATTTTAGTTAAAAAATATAATTTGTTTAATTATTTTATATAACTTAATAAATAAATATATTTATTATTTAAATATAATATCATATTAATAAAAGATAAGATTGTTCATTATAAAATTTTAATTCATTTGATTAATATTTCATACACAAAAATTAAAATTCAATTTTATAGTTTTACTAATTTATTTCAAACACTAGAATTCAATTCTAAAAATTTTTAAATAGGCTATTAATAAAGCAAGTTGCTATTGCTTCTCATATATGACCCAAATGGGATGAAAACACCATTTTTCAGTATATCAAGTCACAACTTGCAGTAGTAGGTAACCGACTAAATAAAATGTGTTTATAATGAAAAATATATAAAATGAGAGGCATCCGTATCTCAATTCTATGGACCTATTTAGTTGCAAGAAGTAAAATTTTATTTGAAAATTTTTCAGATCTTTTTGAATATAAAGTTAGAATATGTTAGATGATAAATTAGAAGAAAAAAAAAAGAAAGATAAAGCTTAAAGATTGAAGCAAAAGTTATGATTATTTCAAACTTGAATAGAATATCCTATATGTCTAACCATCATTATTTGAAAAGAATATCAGAATTTTATTGAAGAATTCTTCCATCTTCTCACAAAGTTATAAGACTAAAAAAATAGGACAAACAAAATAACAAAAAAAAAGTTTATTTACACTTTTGTAGTTAATGAATTGATGTGGCATGTTTTCGAAAGTATTTTTTAGTTTATTTTATTTAATTCTTAAAATTCAATCAATTATAACTAATTAACTGAATTACTAACTAATTCATTTAGCTATCCAAATATCACATAATTTAATCCAATTTAATTTATTTAGTATTATATATTGATTGGTAATATAACTATAAATAAGACAAGACTATTTAGTTTAATTTATTTATTATTAATTATAT
Organism: Arachis hypogaea; assembly: GCF_003086295.3. NCBI lineage: Eukaryota > Viridiplantae > Streptophyta > Magnoliopsida > Fabales > Fabaceae > Arachis > Arachis hypogaea. The sequence continues at coordinate 77,868,623 of NC_092049.1, read as the reverse complement.
GATTGGTAACATAATTATATATATGACAAGACTATGATTTTAAATATTTTGTTCTTGATATCATTTTATTTTTACTTTTTTGCAGTACTCTTGAGTGCTAAGTGAGACTAGCGTATATGTACCTCTTTTATTAAAAAGAAAAAAAATCCTTCACGAGCTATTAAAATGGAGAAATTTTTAATTTATAGATTGAGTGATGAAATAATAGAAATAAAGATTATTATATGTCTTCTTCTTTGTTTTTTATCTTGTCTTTTGTAGATTTTATGGGTAATTATATATATACAATAATATTAAATTATTAATAGATAAATAATAGGTATAAATTATATCTTATCCTATCTTAGTATATTTTTTATTATATATATTGATGAGAAAAGATATTATAAATAATATTAAACAAATAAGTCTGTCATTATTATATACTACTATAAAATTACGAAAAAAATATATTAGAAAAATTTGAAGATGATATACTTTTCTATTGAATAATATATTATTTGTTTCTATTATTTTACATTTTTTTAATTCTTTAATATAATTTCTTTTTGTTTTGATATATTTTAAAAAAGTTATTTGTTCTAATATATTTTTTCGTTTGGATATATATATATATAAAAGAAAATCTCGATAAGAAAATAGTGGATATGAATACTAAATAATAAAATTCAAATTTTATATAAAATAATTAAAAAATATATAAATATTGAAGAGTGTATTTTTTTCTGGAATATTTAAGACTCTAAGGTAGCGTTTGTTTGCGAGACAGAGACCAAGAGACAGAGACAGAGAGACAGAGACCAAGAGACAGAAATAAAAATAAGTACTAGTATTGTGTTTGGTGTGAAAATATACAGGACTGAGTTATGTCTCAGTATCCTGTTTGGTTTAAAATAAAACTAGAGACTAAATATTAAAAATGACGAAAATACCCTTAAATTTAATTAACAACCCTACCCCCAAATCAAATTTCATTTTACTCAGCATGTAACCCTAACCCCCTTTCTCCTCTCCTCTACCCTCTCTCCTTTCCTCTCCCGTGAAAGAATCCCGGATTCTGACCCGCCGCCGATAGCACCTCCACGGGTCCGAACGACGATGACCCTTCTCCAATTCTCCACCAGTTCATCTTTGTGGCGCCAGTTGCTCTCCATGGTTTGTAACGTTGCTGCCGTCTGCGACCCCTGTATGCTCTTCATTTGCTCGTCGTAATTTTTTGTCCAAGAGAGAATCACTCCAACGTTGCTATATTAAATGATTAATTAAAATATTTTACTTATTTTATTTCTCTCATTTTCCCCCTTTAGCCATTGCTGTTTCTTGAGATCACAAGCCGGAGCAAACGGACAAAAGGCAAAGGATTGAAAATGCTGGTGGCTTGTTATGTGGGCTGGTAAGGTCTTATTATAGTTAGTATTCATGAATTGATTTATAGATTCATATTGTTTATATCTTTGAAAACTTCACTTACAGGAACCTGGAGAGTTGGTGGCGTTCTTGCCGTTTCTCGTGCTTTCGGTGATAGACTTCTGAAACAGTATGTTGTTGCTGATACAGAAATCTACGTGTGCTTCGAATTCCAGTATTTCTTATATTCATAGTTTTATCTCTGTTCGTATCCATATACAGTCCATAACTTAGTGTAATATATATATATATATATATATATACGGTTCACATCGAAAAGCATCCTGCCAGTTAATTGAATAAAGAAAATTCTGATTCGAACAAGATTTGATATTTCTGAAAAGAGTGTTGTGAATCTTTCAATCAATGTAAATATGCAAACATTTTTATAGTTCTTTAAGGAAAAGTGCTAGTAACAATAAGAATCATGTAATACAGATCTCTGCATAAAAAATTTGTCTCCCGATTGGTCTTTATCATCGCTACCTGGCTTTTAAACCTTAACCCATGTTTGCCTCTCTATATTCTGGTTACTAATTTATTTGTGATATTGCAGGAAGAAAAAGTTGATAGCTCTCTCTACCAGTTTTTTATTTTTTTCAATTTGTCTCAAATGGGTGTTTAAACCACCATGTTCAATTAACACAATTGTATCTGATAAAGACTTTGATATAACACCAAGAATTCAAACCCATGATCCAGGAAGCTGTTGCAATAATAAAGAAAATAGATGATGCAGAGAAGGCGGCAAAGAAGTTGATGCAAGAAGCATATCAGAGAGGTAGTTCCGACAACACTACTTGTGTTGTGGTTCGTTTCTTGACGAACCAAGGTGCTGCTTTTGGTACTAGCTCCGGCTAAAGCGTCTCTTGGACACAAAGGGTAGTGCATAGTTGGTAGTTGGTGCAGTGGAGATGTGACAAATGGCAAAATGTGTTCTATCATATTTTGATCATAGGCATATTCCATTTTAGTTGTGTGCCATGCAAGAATTAGAAAAATTAATTTGAAGACTCACCTACTATGGTCCTCTAGCATAGCTATATTTTATTTCAGAATTTCTTACTTCCACAATTGGTTTGTATTTGTAGCTAGGAGAGATTGTTGTGTAAAAAGTACTTGTTTATTGTTGTTTCCCTTCATGTGTGCAAGCATATATATATATATGATGTCTTATGTTGTAGTGAGGATTATAACGAAAGTGTTTGATGTACAACAATGTACGGTCACTATTGCTCAAAAGGAATATCAAGATAGCTATGAATTCTTGTTTAATCTAAGATCTGTTTAATAGAATATGTTATTTGTGTTCTGAATTTAGCAACTATGTGCATCTTTTCCCACTTCTTCATGTACATACTTCAATAAAACCAGTATAAATAGTATCGGTTCACCAAAATTTCTATAAGACTCATAAACACAAATCTACTACTTCAAAAGCATATTGATAGTTTATCAGAATGGGACAGTTGATAACAAAAAATTATCAAAATTTTCAATACATACCAAAATAAAGGCATTAGCAAAATAAAGGCATTACCAAAGTATCTATCCAAATGTATACCAAGCATAAGTTTGTAACTTAAACCATCTTAAAAATATAACCATCTCATAAAATACTAAAACACTATAGTAAAAAACTTAATACCCTTAACCAACACTCAACTTCATATAATGGAACGCACAAAGCCAATCATCTGTGAATCTGTCAAACCCCAGAAGTGTGCATACACATTAGGACTCTCAGCAAACTTCAAAATTGCTCTCACCACCTCGTCATCACCGAACCCAAGCTGTGCGAGCTTCTCCCCAACCTTAAACTTCTCATTCACACCAACAATGGCATCAGCAATTAGTTGGGCATTCTTCCTTTGGTCAGCCGAAGATTGCTGGATATGGTCAGCCATCCTCTCCAAAACGTCAGCTTGCTTTCTCTTCCTCCCATATCGTCTTGTGCTTCCTGCACTCGCACCGGCTTCAGAATGTGATGCTTGTCCTTGCATTGTTGGGCCTCCGTCAAAATCTGGTTGTGGAGACATCTCGGAGTCATCAAATCCAATTGTAGTGTCTTCCGTCTCTTCGTTAACCTGTTCCTCCGCATCGAAGCCACTAACTGCTGCTGATCCTGTGGCTCTATCCTTGCCAAATATACCCTCTAGCCAGTGGAAAAGAGGAAATGGCTTGCCAGGACTGTAGAACTTCGTTGGATGTGCCTGGGAAAATATAAACCCGATTTAACAAACATTAATGAGGTTCATGCTGTACAACTAGTTACATTTAAATATAAATGTCTTTTATTTAAATATAATAAATTCAGCAACAACAAAGCGAACACAAAGGTCTATTGATAATTTTCATTTCATTTTTCAACCACATGTTAATTGTTCTAACTATTCACTGTGAACTAAAAACTACTGGGATTCAGAAAAGTCTTGTGATCCTAAAGAAATAAAACTAAACAATTTTCTCATTGCCCCGGCTGAGAAAAAATGCTTAAGGCATGCAATTCCAGAGAGATTTACCAAGTTTAGAAATGCCCTTATGATCCAAGAGAGCATTTTAGGGAGTCCATGTGGAGATGATAACAGCATCAGAAAAAAATATGATTAACTCAACTATGGTGGCAATAGAGAGATGATCTTATGATCCAAAATTCCAAACGCAGCAGAAAAAAAATATAATTAACTCAAACTGAGCTGCCATGTTAATACTATTGTTACAGGCAAAACAAACAGAAACCTATTTTATACTCAAAATGATATAGCAAATTAGTGACAGAAGTATGCATCATATAAGAGACCAAAATTCGTAAGCAACATTAAATTTCAATGAGTCTTTCTCCTCTGCTGAGGCTGCTACTGAGTGGCTAATCTTTAAATCCAAAACACCGTAAATCATATTACGTAAAGTTAATTTAAATCTTCAACCATCAAAACAACGAAGAACAAAATTATTAGAACAACACAAAAAAAATTAGAAACCAAAACTAATTTAGAAAAGAAGCAAGCACAAATCCACCATTCTATTTTACCAAGCATGAATCACACTCACCTTCAACCATGCATCAAGGACGTCTTTCGAATCAACCTCGACACATTGTTTCTCATTATTCCACCCGAACCCACTGCATCCAAGCATGTCAGCAGCATACTGATACTTCTCCTTCAACCGCTTGTGCTTATTCTTGCAGTGCTTCGCAGTCAAGGTACAACCGGGGAAGGCCTCCAGCATCTTCAGAGCCAGTTTCTCGAATGTTCCTGGTTTGAACTGCCCACAGTCGGTCCTCTGACCATCCACCACAAACTCTTCCATGAAGCCAACAAAAGCATTAGTCTCTTCATCACTCCACATGCGTTTGTTCTCCATTTTTACCTACACAAATTAAGATAATCAACCTTGTGCAACAATCATTTCTGTGTATATGAATTAAGAATCTTAAAATCAATTAACATAATGTAACTAAAAATAATAAAATAGCAAACAATAACACAAATGACTACAATTTATCCACAGCCTACAATTCACGCCATAAGCAAGTACAAATATGTAAAACTGAACTACGAATAGTTAGTTTGCATTACAAACAAAGAGGTGCCATTACAATATTTCTCGTCTCAACAAGTGATACAAATTAAAATTGTGCCATTACAACAATACTCAATTGATAACAATGTTCATTACGCTGCAAATACAACACTACTCCATATGACGTGTACGCCACTCTTCATACATCTCAATTGCTATGTTGTCACGCCAGTGAGACCACTCGTTCGTGTTTTCAACCACATCAATCGTTCCATCTTGTGCTTCATCTCCATCAAGCATAAATTCATCCAATATGCTACCTTCCTCCTCCGGATCCATACCCATACTCTTTCGAATGAAATTTTGAAGCAAACAACAAGCAATAATTATCTGAGATTGTGTCTTTATAGGGTAAAAGCTAGGGCTTCTTAAGATGGACCACCTCTTCTTCAGCAAACCAAAGCATCGCTCAATGATATTCCTGGCGGAAGAATGAACCCTATTAAAATATTCTTGGTAATTGCGCGGTGCACGTGCTCCTTGGGCCCACTCTCTAACATGATATCGAGTTCCTCTATATGGTGCTAGAAAACCCGGACCATTTGTGTAACCAGCATCAACTAAATAGTAATTACCTACAGACAAGTAATGCAACCAACATAAGCTTAACTATTGTGAACTCAAGCTATATGTACAGGCTTATATCTAAGGATGGCATAATTACCGTGGGGTATCTTAAGACTATTACGACGAGTTATTGCATCCCGAAGTACCCGCGAATCAGATGCCGATCCCTCCCATCCACTGAGTACATAAACAAAACTCATCTCCCGGTTACACACTCCTAAGACATTGGTGCAGATTTTACCCTTTCTTGTTCGGTATTTTGCCTTCTCATACTCGGGGACTGTCACCTCTATATAAGTGCCATCTAATGCTCCCAAGCAACCCTATCATCCATAGAAAGTTATCATACTCAGATATAGAATCCTTCAGGCAAGTATGAATCAAACACAACATCGAATAAGCTCTACCTTAAACCTTCTCCATGTGGGGTCAAGACAATCCTCTTCAACTGGTGTAGCCTTGGCAAACAAAATGCTTTGAATACGTATTACAGACTTCAAAACTTTATTAAAATACTTACTAACTGTCTCGCCGGACTTACAAAATCTAACTTGCAGACTACGATTTTTTTTGTGATGCGCTAAGATAATTAAGAAAGTCGCAACCTGCTACGGCAGGCTTACATGACCATCTTCATTAAGTCCTCCTTGAACTTCGAGCAACTCACACAAATTAGCAAAGGCATTTGTGTTCATTCTCAACTCCCAAATACAATTCCTATCACCCTCACCAACAATACGCTCTAAAGCATCACATCTAATTCTACTATTCATTCTTCCACCTAACGACAGTTGGCCACTAGTTCTATCCCTAAAGTAAACAAATAGCGTAAGCACAAAGAACAACATCAAATCTTCATTCTTGGATCTCATCTCTTCATAAAAATACACGCATCGCTTAATAATTTCCAACCGCTCCATTTCTTCCTAGCAAAGTCATTACATTAAAAAACGCATAAACATTCAAGTTAATCTAACACTTCTTCATGCAAAATCTACTTTATTATCTTAGAACCAGAAACAAGAATAAAAAACTGCAATAAAAAGATATCTAACTCTATTTACTTCTCAACTTTAATTAAGTTTCAACTGAAAATCAAAACAGGAAATACAATATAAACACAATAAAAAATTTATATGAAAGTACTTGAAGAGGGTGTCTTGAGTCAAAATCACAAAACAAGAATTCCTACCATGCATTGGTGTTAGTGCAGGCAGAGTTGGATGGATGAAGTGTACTGCTTGTTGTCTAAAATCTAGAAACTAGAGCTTGTAGTTAACAAAAGTATGAACTAAATTTTCTTTACGTTTATACTTTCAAGTTGCTACTGTGTCCCTTTTAGTTACTAGGATTGTGTTTAGCAAGTATGAGATGAGAAGTTTAGATGTTTCCAAAGCAAGTAAATCATTATTATTCTGCACTATTCAATTTTTATTTACTTATTTTGGGTAGTACTCAGCACTATTCATTACATTAGATAGAGATAATTTAGTTATTACACATTGCAGTAAAGAAAGAAAAGAGGAAAGAAAAAACTTTATTCAGATTGGAAAACACAAATTAAGCAATAAGGAAACCCCAAACAACATTAAAAAAAGTAAAAAGCTGATTTAAACTCCCCCCATCAACATGTATCGGCTTAAACTAATATATAGACCAAGTGAGTGTGTGCTATTTTTTTTTTCTGGATCTGTTCAAGTAATCATCAAACCAAATTTTAGCATAAACTCCAATATTGTTGTGTTCAACATCTAAGGAGTATTAAACTCAAATTTTAGTAAACTTGAGAATTTTGCAAAGAGCATACATCTAAATGGGATGTTCTGTTACCTCATACCATGAAAATTTTTTCAATAAATCACCCGTGCATAAGCTTTATATGCAATAGCGATAGAGGGGGGAAAATGATTCAATACATTGTGCAAAAAAGCATAACAGTAATTATAGTTACCTATAAACAAATAAATTGCAACCATCTCTATGCAGATTGTGATACTCCTGTTAAGCTTCACCCTTGTTTTAATTAAGTTTAGAGAACAAACATTCATCCGCTCAAATATATATGTTAATAATTGTAGCCTACCTAACAATAGTTCTAACTTATAAACCAGCATGCTGTTATAAAGTTGCACCTATTGTGGTTTGAAGCTGCACTAATCTAAGTATTACAAAATAAACAAAGACATCAAAACTTATTACAATGGCCAAACTTAATCACTGACCCTTTTATCAAACTGACCAAACTTCACAATTGATCCCAGATTGTTCAGTAATTAGTTCTTAGGAGACAAAAATAGAAGGTAAACATCATAAACTCATGTTATTATAAAGCTGAAATAAATGGGTTAATTAGCTTGGCTTTCATTCTCATCAAAGAAACTTTCACAAATTAGGGCATGAGGGAAAAGATAAAAGGAACAAATCCACGGATTAGGGCATGATGGAAAAGATGAAAGAAATCAGTAAATTAAACAACTTTTGTATATAACTAACCTAGGTCAGAGCAGTTAGGACGAGGAGTTGATGGTTGACGTCGACAGCAACTGAGGAGAGGCGGCAGCTTCGTTCTTCGACTTTCCTGTGAAGGTGAGAGAGGGGAGATGAGAAGATGGGGACCAAGAACATGAACTTGCAAGCGGCAAACCACTTACCTAGCGGTGGCGAGGCCAGCGGCGCGGTGAGGCAGCGGCTGTTCTTCAGATGGTGCTTCAAGGCTGCGTGGCTGTTTTGAAGAAGAATAAGAAGATGGAGTAATTTTGAAGAAACCCTGATTTACAAAGGATAATTTTGGAATTATTGAATTAGAATAGGGATAATTTAGGTACAAATTATAATTGAAATTACTGTCCCCGTCTTTAAAATTTTCTGTCTCCAGTGTCCCTACTTTTTGAAGGTACTGAAATACTGAAATTTGAAAGACAGAGACAGAAATTTTAGTTCCAGTCTCTACCTCAACAAACATAATACTAAATTTCTGTCTTTCAGTCTCAGTTCCAGTCTCTGTAAACAAACGCTACCTAAACGAACAATTTTTGATCCTCTAATAAATGTTAGTCTAATTAATATTACAGTTATGCTACACATACAAGTCTTTTTTGCTACAAGTTTTATAAGTTGGGTCAAACCCAATAGAAATTATGCTCACCCATAGAAGCGTGTTAACACGTTTCTAAAGCGCTCATTCACCATTATGAACGACTCTTCTTTTTTTTTCTGGATAAAAACCACAACTGTCATTTTTTCTTCGAATTTCTCCTCCTCCTCCTCCTCTTCTTTTTCCTTCTTCTTCTCCTTTTTCTTTGTATTTCTCCTTTTTTTTCGCGTGTTTCATCTTCATCGCCGTGTTTCTCTTCCTTCTTCTTTTGATTTTGCAACATTTTGTATTTTTTTCTTCTTTGTTTGATTTTTTTCCCAAAAAGAATTATGAGAATATGAAATAAGAAGATGAAGCAGTAGAAGATGTGGAGGAGAAGAAGAAGAGTTCTGAATTATACAGAACTTATCAGAATAAAAAATACACCCAAATATCTTCATTTTACACCCAAATATCTTCGTTTTGCACCAAAATTTGCTATAAATACAGAAATGAGTTATGCTACGTGTACATTAAAATCAGCCACCAAAGTCAGCCACCAATATAAAATACATACTGGAATATAAATATATATTGAAAAAAAATAAATTAAACCACACATGTATTTATACACAAATACATTGGTGGCTGATTTTAGTGGCTGATTTTAGTGTACAAATAGTATTTTTGTATAGAAAAATATTTCCTCTAATGCTGCATTTTTTTCTTCTTCTTCTTTTCTTTATTTCTTTCTTTCTTTTAGTTAAATGAATGTAAGTGGTGCACGAATTTGTATATGTCAATGTCAATATTACTATTTCTTACAAATTCGCACAACTAACCAGCGAGTGCACTGGGTCGTCCAAGTAATACCTTACGTGAGTAAGGGTCGATCCCACAGAGATTGTTGGTTTGAAGCAAGCTATGGTTATCTTGCAACTCTTAGTCAGGATATTAATTTGTGGTTATCAGTTGACTTGCAAATGAACAAGAGAGCATGAATTAAAGGTTACTTGTTATGCAGTAATGGAGAATATGTTGGAGTTTTGGAGATGCTTTGTCTTCTGAATTTCAGCTTTTCTCTTGTATTCCTCTTCCCTCATGCATGCAAAATTGCAAAGTTCCTTCCATGGCAAGATGTATGTTGGTGGATCAACGTTGTCAATGGCTACCATCCGTCCTCTCAGTGAAAAGGGTCCATGTGCGCTGTCACTACACGGCTAATCATCTGTCGGTTTCCACTCATGTTGGAATAGGATCCATTGATCCTTTTGCGTCTGTCACTACACCCAACACTCGTGAGTTTGAAGCTCGTCACAGCCATCCAATCCCAGAATCCTACTCGGAATACCATAGACAAGGTTTAGACTTTCCAGATTCTCATGAATGCCGCCATCAATCTAGCTTATACCACAAAGATTCTGATTAAGGAATCTAAGAGATACTCATTCAATCTGATGTAGAACGGAGGTGGATGTCAGACACACGTTCATGGATTGAGGAAGGTGATAAGTGTCATGAATCATCACCTTCTCTATAATTAAGCGCAAATGAATATCTTAGATAGGAACACGCATGTTTGAAAGGAAAATAGAAATACTTGCATTAATTCATCGAGATACTGCAGAGCTCCTCACCCCCAATAATGGAGTTTAGAGACTCATGCCGTCAAAGAGTACAAAGTTCAGATCTAAAATGTCATGAGATAAAAAATAAATCTCTAAAAGTTGTTTAAATACTAAACTAGTAACCTAGGTTTACAGAAAATGAGTAAGCTATGATAGATAGTGCAGAAATCCACTTCTGGGGCCCACTTGGTGTGTTCTGGGGTTGAGAATTAAGCTTCTCACGGGCCTGGGCTGTTTTGGGCATTCAACGCCAGGCTGTAACGTAATTCTGGCGTTGAACTCCAACTTGTAACTTGTTTCTGGCGCTGGACGCCAGACTGCAACATGGAACTGGCGTTGAACGCCAGTTTACATCATCTATCCTTGAGCAAAGTATGGACTATTATATATTGCTGGAAATCCCTGGATGTCTACTTTCCAACGCAATTGGAAGCGCGGCAATTGGACTTCTGTAGCTCCAGAAAATCCATTCCGAGTGCTGAGAGGTCAGAATCCAACAGCATCAGCAGTCCTTTTTCAGCCTGAATCAGATTTTTGCTCAGCTCCCTCAATTTCAGCCAGAAAATACCTGAAATTATAGAAAAACACAAAAACTCATAGTAAAGTCCAGAAATATGAATTTTTCCTAAAAACTAATGAAAATATACGAAAAACTAACCAAATCATACTAAAAACTATATGAAATTAACCCCAAAAAGCGTATAAAATATCCGCTCATCACAACACCAAACTTAAATTGTTGCTTGTCCCCAAGAAACTAGAAAAATAAAATAGAATACAAATAAGTCACGAAGTAATAATATCTCAGAGTTTTTGAGTGAAGCTCAGATTCTAATTAGATGAGCGGGACTAGTAGCTTTTTGCTTCCGAACAGTTTTGGCATCTCACTTTATCCATTGAAGCTCAGAATGATTGGCATCTATAGGAACTTAGAATTCAGATAGTGTTATTGATTCTCCTAGTTCAGTATGTTGATTCTTGAACACAGATACTTTATGAGTCTTGGCCGTGGCCCTAAGCACTTTGTTTTCCAGTATTACCACCGGATACATAAATGCCACAGACACATAATTGGGTGAACCTTTTCAGATTGTAACTCAGCTTTGCTAAAGTCCCCAATTAGAGGTGTCCAGGGTTCTTAAGCACACTCTTCTTTTTACTTTGGACCTTGACTTTAACCGCTCAGTCTCAAATTTTCACTTGACACCTTCACGCCACAAGCACATGGTTAGGGACAGCATGGTTTAGCCGCTTAGGCTAGGATTTGATTCCTTTAGGCCCTCCTATCCACTGATGCTCAAAGCCTTGGATCCTTTTTATTACCCTTGCCTTTTGGTTTTAAGGGCTATTGGCTTTTTCCGCTTGCTTTTTCTTTTTCTTCCCCCCCTTTTTTTTCGCTATATATATATATATATATATATATATTTTGCAAGCTTTTGTATTCATTGCTTTTTCTTGCTTCAAGAATCATTTTTATGATTTTTTAGATTATCAAATAACATTTCGCCTTTTTCATCATTCTTCAAGAGCCAACATATTTAACATTCAAAAACATCAAATTCCAAAGATATATGCACTGTTCAAGCATTCATTCAGAAGGCAGAAAGCATTGTCACCACATGTAAATAATTAGAATTTTTCTTAGTAAAAACTCAAAAAATATTGCCTCATTATTCTAAAGAAAATCTTCTATTTTATTCATGTTTAATGATGATGAGAAAAATAATTTATAGCTTAATTGGAAATAAAATCAAAATATAGATACTAATTACTATTATAACTTCTAAGGTAAAACTCAAATAAGAACAATTATCACAGAGTTAAGGCTAAGATTAGAACTCAACAACCTTGAGTTTGGGATGTGGATGTTCCTCTAATCTGTGGGGTGCTTGGTCCTTCAAGATGCTTCAAGATGTTCCCAATATTCAAATTGAGGGATTTCTGGGAGAAATTCCTGTGCTCTCCTCTTGATGGGGTCATCCTGCACTTGTTGTTTTTCCATTGTGGTTTTAGTGATTGGTTGCTCTACTGAGATGTACTCCGTTATTCCCATCCTTACTCCAGCATCTTTGCAGAGCATAGAGATTAAGCTTGGATAAGCCAACCTGGCATCTTTGGAGTTCTTGTTTGCAAGTATGTAAAATTCAGATGGAATCAATTGATGAACTTTCACTTCTTTTCCCAACATAATGCAATGGATCATCACTGCTCTCTTAACGGTGACTTCAGAACGGTTGCTATTTGGCAATATAGAACGCCCAATGAAGTCCAACCATCCTCTGGCGACTGGTTTGAGATCTTCTCTCTTGAGTTGATTTGGGACACCCTTGCTGGTGGTGGTCCACCTGGCTCCAGGGATGCATATATCCTCTAGAATCTTATCCAGGCCCTTGTTTGTTCTCATCATTCTCCTATTGAAGGAGTCTGGGTCATCTTTCAGCTGAGGTAACTTAAAGATCTCCCTGATTTTGTCAGGGTGGATGTGAACAATCTTTCCTCTGACCACAGTCCGATAGTCATAGAGGGCAGTTCCAGATATTCTTTGCCTGTCTGTTTGCCACAGATTAGCGTAGAACTCCTGAACCATATTCCCTTCCACTTTTGTTTCAGGATTAGCTAGGATTTCCCAGTTCCTGTTTCGAATTTGCTATTGGATCTCCGGATATTCATCTTCTTTCAGATCAAATTTGACTTCCGGGATCACTGATCTTAGACCCATTATTTTGTAGTAATGGTCTGAATGTTCTTTGGTTAAGAACTTCCCTTGATTCTAGAGTGGTTTTGGAATACTCTCTTTCTTGCCTCTTGTAGTGGGTTATTTTCCTTTAGGAGCCATGATCTTTAGTGGGTATGGTTTAGTGATCACGGATAACCACACCAAACTTAGAGGTTTGCTTGTCCTCAAGCAAAAGAAAAGAAAGGAGAGGGATAGAAGGAGAGCTAGTGGCGAATGGTGGATGAGAGGAGGGAGGCCGAATGTGGCTTTAAAAGGGATGGTGGGTGGGTTTTCGAAAATTTTAAAAACATAAGATAGAAGATATGATTTATAAAAAATAAGTATGATATGAAAAGACGTGATTTAAAATTGAAAAGATATGAAAGATATTTGAAAAAGATAAATTTCGGTTTTGAAAAAGATAATGTGGAGATTTGAAAAAGATATTGATGAGTTGAAAAGATTCTAGAAGGAAAAGAGATAGATTTATTTTGGAAAATTTGAAAAACAGTTGGATGGGATTGAAAAAGAATTTGTGTTTATGGATTAAGATACATTTGATATTTTTAAAGTAGGGTTTTTAGAAATTAGGGTTTTTAGAAATTAGGGTTTGTAACATGTTTATGCAAGAAATCATGAATTGAAACATGAAAATTAAAATTAAAATAAAAATTGTGAAGTAAAAACGAATTTACCTCCTCCCCACCATCCTGGCGTTAAACGCCCAAATGCTGCATGTTTTGGGCGTTTAACGCCCAAATGCTGCTTCTCCTGGGCGTTCAACGCCCAGCTGTTGCTTCTTTCTGGCGTTGAACGCCAGGAACTCCTTTGTCACTGGGCGTTTTTCTGAACGCCCAGGATGCTGTAAATCTGGCGTTAAACGCCCAGAAGGTGCTTCTTTCTGGTGTTCAACGCCCAGAAGATGCTTCTTTCTGGCGTTTAACGTCCAGATGGCTATCCTTACTAGCGTTCAACGCCCAATTGTGCCTCTTACTGGCGTTTTCTTGCCAGTGAGCTCTTTTTCTCTGTTTTGTGTACTGAATCCTTCTGTAACCCTGTGAACCTATGCAATTGACTTTTTACCTTATTAACATTGAACTTATATACTTTAAAAATAAATAAATAAAACCAAGAATAGGGCAAAATAACAGAAAAAGTTTTGCCAAAGGCTGGGTTGCCTCCCAGCAAGCGCTTCTTTATTGTCTTTAGCTGGACCTTGCTGAGCTTTTTAATCTAGCCTCAGCCTTGAGCACTCTTGCTCAACATTACCTTCAAGATAGTGCTTGATTCTCTGTCCATTAACAATGAACTTCTTATCAGAATCAATGTCTTGAAGCTCCACATAACCGTATGGTGATACACTTGTAATCACATATGGTCCCCTCCACCGGGATTTCAGTTTCCCGGGGAATAGCCTGAGCCTAGAGTTAAACAACAGAACCTTTTGTCCTGGTTCAAAGATTTTAGATGACAGCTTTCTGTCATGCCACCTTTTTTCTTTCTCTTTATAAAGCTTGGCATTTTCGAAAGCAGTGAATCTGAATTCCTCTAGCTCATTCAGCTGGAGCAATCTTTTTTCTCCAGCTAATTTGGCATCAAAGTTTAGGAATCTGGTTGCCCAGTAGGCCTTATGTTCCAGTTCCACGGGCAGGTGACAAGCCTTACCATACACAAGTTGGTATGGAGAGGTCCCTATAGGAGTCTTGAATGCTGTTCTGTAAGCCCACAGAGCATCATCCAAGCTTTGTGCCCAATCCTTTCTACGGGTACTTACAGTCCATTCCAGGATTCTTTTTAGTTCTTTGTTAGAAACTTCAGCTTGCCCATTTGTCTGTGGATGATATGGAGTCACCACCTTGTGGCGAATCCGATACTGGACCATGGCAGAGTAAAGTTGTTTGTTGTAGAAGTGAGTGCCCCCATCACTGATTAGTACCCTAGGGACACCAAACCTGCTGAAGATATGTTTCTGGAGGAACTTCAGCACTGTTTTAGTATCATTGGTGGGTGTGGCAATGGCCTCTACCCATTTTGATACATAGTCAACTGTCACCAGAATATAAGTGTTTGAGTATGATGGTGGGAAAGGCCCCATGAAATCAATACCCCATACATCAAACAGCTCAATCTCTAAGATTCCTTGTTGAGACATGGCGTAACTATGAGGCAAATTACCAGCTCTCTGGCAACTGTCACAGTTACGTACAAACTCTTGGGAATCTCTGTAGAGTGTAGGCCAGTAGAAACCACATTGGAGGACCTTGGTGGCTGTTCGCTCACCTCCGAAATGACCTCCATATTGTGATCCATGGCAATACCATAAGATGCTCTGTGCTTCTTCTCTAGGCACACATCTATGGATTATTCCGTCTGCACATCTCTTAAAGAGATAGGGTTCATCCCACAAGTAGTACTTTGCATCGGTAATTAATTTTTCCTTTTGTTACCTGCTGTACTCCTTGGGTATGAACCTTGCAGCTTTATAGTTTGCAATGTCTGCAAACCATGGTGTTTCCTGAATGGCAAACAAATGCTCATCCGGAAAGGTTTCAGAGATCTCAATAGAGGGAAAGGATGCCCCTTCTACTGGCTCTATCCGGGACAGATGGTCAGCCACTTGGTTTTCTGTCCCTTTTCTGTCTCTTATTTCTATATCAAACTCCTGCAGAAGCAACACCCATCTTATGAGCTTGGGTTTTGAATCCTGCTTTGTGATTAGATATTTAAGAGCAGCATGGTCAGTGTACACAATCACTTTTGATCCTACTAAGTATGATCTAAACTTGTCAATGGCATAGACCACTGCAAGTAATTCCTTTTCTGTGGTTGTGTAATTTTTTTGGGCATCATTTAAAACACGGCTAGCATAATAAATGACATGCAGAAGCTTATCATGCCTCTGCCCCAGTACTGCACCAATGGCGTGATCACTGGCATCACACATTAATTCGAATGGTAATGTCCAGTCTGGTGCAGAGATAACTGGTGCTGTGACCAACTTAGCTTTCAGAGTTTCAAACGCCTGCAGGCACTCTGTGTCAAACACAAATGGCGTGTCAGCAGCTAGCAGGTTGCTTAGAGTTTTTGTAATTTTTGAAAAATCCTTTATAAACCTCCTATAGAATCCTGCATGCCCCAGAAAGCTTCTGATTGCCTTAATATTGGCAGGTGGTGGTAATTTTTCAATTACTTCTATTTTAGCTTGATCAACCTTTATTCCCTTGTTTGAAATTTTATGTCCAAGGACAATCCCTTCAGTCACCATAAAGTGACATTTTTCCCAATTTAAAACTAGGTTGGTCTCTTGGCATCTTTTCAAAACCAGTGTCAGGTGATCAAGACAGGAGCTGAATGAGTCTCCATATACTGAGAAGTCATCCATGAAGACTTCCAGAAGTTTTTCCACCATATCAGAGAAAATAGAGAGCATGCATCTCTGAAAGGTTGCAGGCGCATTACACAGCCCAAATGGCATCCTTCTATAAGTAAACACTCCAGATGGACATGTGAATGCTGTTTTCTCTTGATCCTGAGGATCTACTGCAATTTGGTTGTAGCCTGAATAGCCATCCAAAAAACAGTAATAATCATGACCTGCTAGTCTTTCTAGCATCTGGTTTATGAATGGTAAAGAAAAATGATCCTTTTTGGTGGCTGTATTGAGCCTTCTGTAGTCAATACACATGCGCCACCCTGTAACTGTTCTTGTAGGAACCAATTCATTTTTTTCATTATGAACCACTGTCATGCCTCCCTTTTTGGGGACAACTTGGACAGGGCTCACCCAGGGGCTATCAGAAATAGGATAAATAATCCCAGCCTCCAGTAATTTGGTGACCTCTTTCTGCACCACTTCCTTCATGGCTGGATTTAGCCGCCTCTGTGGTTGAACCACTGGCTTAGCATTATCCTCCAATAAGATCTTGTGCATGCATCTAGCTGGGCTTATGCCCTTAAGGTCACCTATGGACCACCCAAAAGCTGTCTTGTGTGTCCTTAGCACTTGAATTAGTGCTTCCTCTTCCTGTGGATTTAAAGCAGAGCTTATGATCACTGGAAAAGTGTCACCTTCTCCCAAAAATGTATATTTCAGGGATGGTGGTAATGGTTTGAGCTCGGGTTTAGGAGGTTTTTCCTCTTCTTGAGGAAATTTCAGAGGCTCTTTCAATTCCTCTGAATCCTCAAGATCAGGCTGAACATCTTTAAAGATATCTTCCAACTCTGATTCGAGACTCTCAGCCATGTTGATCTCCTCTACCAAAGAGTCAATAAGATCAACTTTCATGCAGTCTTTTGGTGTGTCTGGATGCTGCATGGCATTGACAGCATTCAACTTAAACTCATCCTCATTAACTCTCAGGGTGACTTCCCCCTTTTGGACATCAATGAGAGTTCGTCCAGTTGCTAGGAAAGGTCTTCCTAGAATGAGAGTAGCACTCTTGTGCTCCTCCATTTCCAGCACTACAAAGTCAGTGGGAAAGGCGAATGGCCCAACCCTGACAATCATGTCCTCAATCACGCCTGATGGGTATTTAATGGAGCCATCAGCAAGTTGGAGACATATCCGGGTTGGTTTAACTTCTTCAGTTAAACCAAGCTTTCTGATAGTGGATGCAGGTATTAGGTTGATGCTTGCCCCAAGATCACATAAGGCTGTCTTGGTGCAATTATCCTCTAATATGCATGGTATCAGAAAGCTTCCGGGATCTTTAAGCTTTTCTGGAAAGCTTTTCAGAATGACTGCACTGCATTCTTCAGTGAGGAGAACTCTTTCAGTTTCTCTCCAATCCTTCTTATGACTCAAGATCTCTTTCATGAACTTGGCATAAGAAGGTATTTGCTCAAGTGCCTCTGCAAATGGAATCTTTATTTCAAGAGTCCTGAGATAATCTGCAAAGTGAGCAAATTGTTTATCCTGCTCCTCTTGGCAGTGTTTTTGAGGATAAGGTATCTTGGCTTTATATTCTTCAACCTTAGTTGCTGCAGGTTTATTTCCTACAGAGGTGGTTGGAGAAGCCTTTTTAGAGGGGTTGTTATCAGCACTTGTGTATGTCTGATCCCTCACTGGCATTTGAATGCCAGGGTTAGAAGCTGGAGTGACGTTGGACGCCAACTCCTCACCGGTTCCTGGCGTCTGAACGCCAGAACTATGCTTCTTTTGGGCGTTCAACGCCAATTCCTTGCTTGTTTCTGGCGTTGAACGTCAGGACTGAGCATAGTTTGGGCGTTCAACGCTAGCTTTCCACCCAATTTCTGGCGTTTGATTGCCAGAATTATTCCTCTCTGGGATCTTACTGTCCTCAGATGAATTTTGGGTAGTTTGCTCATTTCTTAGCTTTCTGCTACCTTGAGGTGGGACATCTAATGTTTTCCCACTTCTCAATTGAACTGCTTGGCACTCTTCTGTTATTTGTTTTGACAGCTGCTGCTTTGTTTGCTTTAATTGTACTTCCATATTTATATTAGCCATTCTTGTCTCTTGTAGTCTCTCCTTGAATTCGGCTAACTGTTTTGTTAGAAAATCCAATTGCTGATTGAATTCAGTAGCTTGTTCTGCAGGACTGAGTTCAGCAGTCACTATTCTAGCCTCTTCTTTCATGGAAGGTTCACTGCTTAGGTACAGATGCTGATTTCTGGCAACTGTATCAATGAGCTCTTGAGCTTCTTCAATTGTCTTTCTCATGTGGATAGATCCACCAGCTGAGTAATCTAGAGAAATCTGAGCCCTTCCTGTAAGCCCATAATAGAAGATGTCTAACTGAACCCACTCTGAAAACATTTTAGAGGGGCACTTTCTTAGCATCTCTCTGTATCTCTCCCATGCATCATAAAGAGATTCATTATCTCCTTGTTTAAAGCCTTGGATGTCCAGCCTTAGCTGTGTCATCCTTTTTGGAGGGAAATATTGATTAAGGAATTTTTCTAACAGCTGTTTCCATGTCCTTATGCTAGCCTTAGGTTGGTTATTTAACCACCTCTTAGCTTGGTCTTTTACATCAAATGGAAATAGTAATAGTCTGTAGATATCCTGATCTACTTCCTTATCATGGACTATGTCAGCAATTTGTAAAAACTGTGCCAGAAACTCTGTAGGTTCTTCCTGTGGAAGACCGGAATACTGGCAACTTTGCTGCACCATGATAATGAGCTGAGGATTCAACTCAAAGCTACTGACTCCAATGGAGGGTATACTGATACTACTCCCATATGAAGCAGTAGTGGGGTTAGCATATGACCCCAGAGTCCTTCTGGACTGTTCATTTCCACTTAGATCCATGATGGAGAAAGGGAGATGATGTAAAATAGAGAAAAAATATTTTTATTTATTTATTTATTTCAAAAATAAAATAAATTAAAATAAAATAAATAAAAATGGGTGAAGATTTTCGAAAAATGAAGAGAGAGAAAGAAAAAAATGGTTAGGAAGTTTTGAAAAAGATATGATTGAAAGGATTTGATTGGAAAAGATATGATTTGAAAAAGATATGATTTTTTTAAATTTGATGACTAATTTAATGCTAATATTTCGAAAATTATGAGTGGAATGAAGAAAAGATATTTTTTGATTTTTGAATTTTATGATGAAAGAGAAAAACACACAAAAGATACACAACTTAAAATTTTTAGATCTAATGCTTCTTGTTTTCGAAAATTTTAGAGGGAAAACACCAAGGAACACCAAACTTAAAAATTTTAAGATCAAAACACAAGAAAGACTCAAGAACACTTTGAAGAATCACAAGAACAACAAGAACATGAAGGTAGAACACCAAACTTAAAATTTTTAGAAAATCAAAATAAAATTTTCGAAAACCAAAGAAAAATCAACAAGAAAACACCAAACTTAAAGTTTGGCACAAGATTTAATAGAAAAATTATTTTTGAAAATGAAGATTTTGAAAAGAATATACCCAATTACCAAGAACATAGACTAACGCTCTA
Organism: Arachis hypogaea; assembly: GCF_003086295.3. Taxonomy (NCBI): domain Eukaryota; kingdom Viridiplantae; phylum Streptophyta; class Magnoliopsida; order Fabales; family Fabaceae; genus Arachis; species Arachis hypogaea. The sequence goes on along the minus strand of NC_092049.1, from coordinate 77,848,705 downwards.
GCCAATTGGCCTGTAAATGTAACACTTGTTTTGAAGAAGTATTTTTAAATAACTAAGAATGAAATTTTTTTTTTCGAAAACTAATGTTTTGAAAAGGCACAAGAAAAACAAGAAAAGAAACAGAACAAGAAAAACTAAAGATCAAACAAGAAAATAAACAAGAACAACTTGAAGATGAAGAAAGAACAAAGAACCCAAATTTTGAAAATTTTAAAAAAAAATAAAAACATGCAATTGACACCAAACTTAAAATATGAAACTAAACTCAATCATAAAAACTCAATTATCAGTTTATAAAATTTTCGAAAAATTTAAAAAGAGAAAATAAGGATTTTAAAAGAAATTTTTCCTAATCTAAGCAACAAAATAAACCGTCAGTTGTCCAAACTCGAACAATCCCCGGCAACGGCGCCAAAAACTTGGTGCACGAATTTGTATATGTCAATGTCAATATTACTATTTCTTACAAATTCGCACAACTAACCAGCAAGTGCACTGGGTCGTCCAAGTAATACCTTACGTGAGTAAGGGTCGATCCCACGGAGATTGTTGGTTTGAAGCAAGCTATGGTTATCTTGCAACTCTTAGTCAAGATATTAATTTGTGGTTATCAGTTGACTTGCAAATGAACAAGAGAGCATGAACTAAAGGTTACTTGTTATGCAGTAATGGAGAATATGTTGGAGTTTTGGAGATGCTTTGTCTTCTGAATTTCAGCTTTTCTCTTGTATTCCTCTTCCCTCATGCATGCAAAAGTGCAAAGTTCCTTCCATGGCAAGCTATATTGGTGGACCACCGTTGTCAATGGCTACCATCCATCCTCTCAGTGAAAAGGGTCCACGTGCGCTGTCACTACACGGCTAATCATCTGTCGGTTCCCACTCATGCTGGAATAGGATCCATTGATCCTTTTGCGTCTGTCATTACGCCCAACACTCATGAGTTTGAAGCTCGTCACAGCCATCCAATCCCAGAATCCTACTCGGAATACCACAGACAAGGTTTAGACTTTCCAGATTCTCATGAATGCCGCCATCAATCTAGCTTATACCACAAAGATTCTGATTAAGGAATCTAAGAGATACTCATTCAATCTGATGTAGAACGGAGGTGGTTGTTAGACACACATTCATGGATTGAGGAAGGTGATAAGTGTCATGAATCATCACCTTCTCTATAATTAAGCGCAAATGAATATCTTAGATAGGAACACGCATGTTTGAAAGGAAAATAGAAATACTTGCATTAATTCATCGAGATACTGCAGAGCTCCTCACCCCCAATAATGGAGTTTAGAGACTCATGCCGTCAAAGAGTACAAAGTTCAGATCTAAAATGTCATGAGATACAAAATAAATCTCTAAAAGTTGTTTAAATACTAAACTAGTAACCTAGGTTTACAGAAAATGAGTAAACTATGATAGATAGTGCAGAAATCCACTTCTGGGACCCACTTGGTGTGTTCTGGGGTTGAGACTTAAGCTTCTCACGTGTCTGGGCTGTTTTGGGCGTTCAACGCCAGGTTGTAACCTGTTTCTGGCGTTGAACTCCAACTTGTAACTTGTTTCTGGCGCTGGACGCCAGACTGCAACATGGAACTGGCGTTGAACGCCAGTTTACGTCATCTATCCTTGAGCAAAGTATGGACTATTGGACTCCTGGAGCTCCAGAAAATCTATTACGAGTGCTGAGAGATCAGAATCCAACAGCATCAGCAGTCCTTTTTCAACCTGAATCAGATTTTTGCTCAGCTCCCTCAATTTCAGCCAGAAAATACCTGAAATTACAGAAAAATACACAAACTCATAGTAAAGTCCAGAAATATGAATTTTGCCTAAAAACTAATGAAAATATACTAAAAACTAACCAAATCATACTAAAAACTATATGAAATTAACCCCAAAAAGCGTATAAAATATCCGCTCATCAGTAAGCTAATCCTCTTCCAAGTAATTTTGTAGCATTATGTGTTTCTTCTTCTTCTTTATTTGATTTTTTTGTTTTTATTTTTGTTAAGAGAGTAAAACAAGAAGAAACTTAAGAAGGTAAATCAAAAAGGAAAAGATGAATAAGAAAAAAAAGAAGAAGATGTTGATGATGATAAAAAAAGACGCAGCAACAGAAGATGATGCATTTTTTCTTCTGAATTATTCATTATATTCAACAACGAGATAACTGATGATGGAGGAGAAATAGAAAAAGAAAGGAGTAGAAAAAAATCCAATGAAAAAAGAAGAAGGAAGAGGAGGAGGAGAAAGATGTGGTGTTGATGACGACGATAAAGAAAAAGAAAAAAAACGAAGAAGAAGAAGAAGGAGGTGCGCGCATTGATTGAAAAATCTGTTAAATTAGGAGGCATGTGAAATTGACATGCTAAAAGAGGGGTGTATGGTGTGAAATAAAATATATAGATTTATATGACTTGTATGGATAAAAGGCTTGTATGCGGAGAATAATTCTTAATATTATACAAGAATATGATCAATTTGAAATAAAATATTAATAATCTTAATAGTATAAATATTGATAATGTAAATGGTGATTAATGATTCATTAATTCAATATGAAAATGAATCTGGTTTAAATATAGCTATAATATATATTAGATGTGATTTGATCATATATTATATATAGTTATAATTTTTCGATCTTATTTTTTAATTTTAAGAAATATATTATTTTTAAATAATTATTTGATTATTGTTATTGATCCTATCAATTTTGGTAATGGTGGGATAAAACAATGAATTTACGATGATATTAATTATTAAATGATAGATTTAGTTTAATTTTGTCTAATTTTATTATTATATAATTGTTCTAATTTAGATTAAACTAAAAATGTCGCCATTTCTAATTTTAATGATGATTTAATTTGTTCAAATATTTAATCAAAATAATTTTTTTTTATCTTATATTTAATTATTAATGTTAATCTTAATTAAAATTATTTAATTTGTTCTATAATTTTTTTAGGTTAATCAAATTGTCACTATTTATTTGTTAGAGTAAAACTTTGAATTAATATTTCACTATCTTATTAATTATTTTAAATTGATTATTTGATTTGATATGGTATATTTATGATTAATTTGAAAAAAATAATAATGGTATTAATTAGTGAAATAATATCTTATATTAGGTTATTCTTAAGTTGGTTGTCTACTTTGGTGTATTATATTATGTTTATTTATGTATATTTTTAAAAAATTATACATAAATAATATGAATCAATTGAATTAATATAGAATAATTTGTTGTTATCAAAATTGAATGCGATAGTTACAAATAGTTAGATTTTGTTTATAATTTTTATATGTACTTAAAATTGGATTATTTTTACCATTAATTTTATGCTAACATAACATGTTCTTGGTGATACTTTTTTATTAATCCAACTTAACAAATTTTGAATAATTAATTCTAGCAATAAATTCTAACAATTATTTAATTTAATATAAAAAATATTATACTAATAGTAATACAAATTATTTCTAATTATATTATTTGTAATATTTTAATGTAGTCATTAAAAAAATGTCGAAAGTATTATTTTTGTTGTTCATCAATCTCAAATTTTTTTTTGGTTTGATATGAAAGTAATTTGTTATATATTTTTGTTGGTACGTATTTGATAGCTTTGTAATGATATTTTTTTTAAATAATTTTTTTATGTTCTATTAAAATTATAAAATATTAATTAAATTATTATTTATTAAAATTTTGATAAATTAAATTACTTGAATTAAGCAAACTAATTGTATAGTTTTTTATTCAATTATGTTACGTGTATACAAAAATTAATTACCAAATTAGCTATCCATATAGAATACATATATGTTAGAATATAAAATACATATTAAAAATAAATTTAACAATATATATGTATTTATGTATAAATACATGATAACTAATTATTTGTCTGCATATAGTATTTTTGTTTTTCATTTTATTTTTACCAAGATAATTTAATTGAGTCTTACTTAAATTTTTATGTTTTTTATTGATTGTTATTAGCATATTTTTTAGTGTACTTTAATTATTATTCATTTATATGGTAGATTTATGCAACATCTATTGTAACACCCTAACTATCAAAATGTCACGCTTCCGGTTGCGCCATTCTGGTAGCTCGGGTATTACGACGACCATTATAATTTTTAATACTAAAATATGAGCCTGGTTAAAACTTAGACCGAATTTTTTCAAAAACATACATTCAGACTTACAATATAAGTTACAATACTCACAGGAAATACATATATATACACATACATATTAATTTACGAACATCTCATAACAAAATCCTATCCCTCTTACAAGACTTGCAAAATTAAAGGCGAGGGAAACATAAATACTAAAACAATACAAAAATATCGTCTAACAGAAAAGAAATAATATCTTCCGTACATCGTCGTCCGTAACCTGAAAAAGAAAAGACATGTAGGGGAGTGAGAACATCATTCTCGAAAGGGTTCTCACTATAGGGTTGCAGAATTACTATAATAGGATATGCGAGATAAAATCGTTATAGTGATTAATAACTGCCTTATGCATCTTTTCAAAAGCAAATGTTTACTATAAAAGGAAAGATCTGAAATCTTTTCTGAAAGAGGAAACTGTTCATTTCTTAAAAATTCAAAAGAATTTCAAAAGGTTTATCTATGCTGAACCAGGTTAGTTTTTCATACTTCTCTAAACCAGAAACATCAACCAAACATGGCCTTCGGCCCACCTCATGATCAACCACGGCCCTAGGCCTAAACAGTCCAAACAACAACCAATCACCATGGTCTAACAGAATCCCAGTCGCATACACAAGTAGGAAATTCGTTGAAGCACAAACAAACAATTACTTCAAGTAGAACAATTAGCAGTTAGTCACAATTAATCTCAAAGGCAAACCAAGTACAATATGCACACTCAAACAATGTCACATAGATGCATATGAATGCCTGTCCTAGTGGCTAATGAGTCTCATCTATCGGTTATAAAGCCAACCCGACAAGTCCTGGTAGCTAACCATTGGACTGTCCCTCTGTCGTGCATTCCCAAGTCGAGTTATTCACAATCATAATCATAATTCACATCCAACACCCTCACTGGTGTATATTCACGGGGGCGAGCTCATCCGGAGCTTTCACAGTGTCCGGCCACACTTACGACATAGGGTCAGCAGAGTATCGAGTCTCCATCTGGAGCACGTGGTGGCTAGCCACTGCTTTCACCCAGGGAAACTCGTATCTCAGATAGGTGGAGTGCAACAATCACAATATCACTAACTCAGCATATATGCATTTATTCTCAGCCATAAATCAACATTCATCTCAGCCATCCGACTTAAATTCATGGTTCATAGTCAGCAATGATTCATTATCATATACAACCATTCCGGCTCATAATATATTCCACAATTAGTCATAATTCATTAACATATACAGCCATTCCGGCTCATAACATAATAGCACTTCCACCATCCAACATTATCAATAGCATAAAATCATCATTCAAGCCATAAATCACTTTTCCCAATTCACTTTACTTTGAAATAAAAAATTAATTCTTTCCAGCCTTGGCTTTAAAATCCCCATTCCTCAAATCATTTCAGGCTCATAAACCATTTTTCCCTCAAATGTAAATTCTCCTTTTTAAAACATGGTTACTGAGCATGTGGTGGCTAACCACTTCTCCTCAAATACAAATTTTTCCTTTTAAAATAAGGCCACTCTCCACAACATCTTTCTAAACATTTCAGAAACCACACCAAATCAAAAGCTATTTCCGCGAGATTCAAAATCATTCATTCTAAAACAAGATTTGGTAACAAAAGATCCTCAGTAGAGTCTCAAGACTTTAGGGAAGAATAACACAACTCACTTCCTCAAATTCGTTTGAAGTCTTTATAACCTTAGCTTCTCGATCTGAGTAATAAAAATAGAATCTAAACCAAGCCGAGTCGTGTAATCACTTACTCCAACCACATTTTTAAAACCATTTCGTTCCTTTGACCCAAAACCAATTTCAACCCCTTGATAAAAATCTAAAGCGTTTCCAACGACTCGAAAAATCATTTTAGTTTTGCTAAACCAGAATTCAAAGGATACTTCAAAACTTATCTAAAACGTCAAAAAAATTAGATTTGTCAATCGAAACCCAAATTATTTTAAAGTCACGAAAACTCCTCCAAGTGACAATCTTTAAGTTAAATAACGAAAAAAAAAAACATAAACCCTTTTCACCTTTAAAACAGCTTTAAAGCATAATTCTCTTTCGAATGACTTGCACCCAAAGACATACTATTTTTCTTAGGAAATAAGGAGAAATCATAATTCTCTTTTCAATAATTCTTTTCAAAGCGTAGCTTCATCGCTTTCATAATTGATCCAATTAAAGATAATAAAAAGTCTTAAATTCACAATCCTCCAAGTAAAATAGTAAAGGCATTAAACTCATAATTTTCCAAATAACATTTCAAATAAAGACTCAGATTTTATAGGAATTTTAGTAGCATCTCCCCTAAAACTTGGACTTTGCCACCCTTTTCGGGTGCCAACCAAACTATTCCGCAACCCTCTTTAAAGGGTTCAAAACCAAATCAGCTCAAAATCCAACTGAATCCAAAGGTACATTTCCATTTTCATATTTCAAGAAAACCAAATCAAACTCAAAATCAATTTCCACCGGATTAAACTTGATTTCAAAGCTTTTACGAATTAACTTTAAAGAAGCATTTTCAAGAACTGCCTGTTTCACAAAACCGAACAATAACCCAGCCAAATAAGCATTCATATTCATCCAAGATAACCAACAATTACATAAGACTTATACAATCACTCAAAGATACATTTTCTCACATCAATATCCATATATAATAATTCTAATTCATAAAATGTGGTTTTCTGAAAAGGCCCATACCTCAATACGTGAAACCATAGCCCAAACGCCTCACAAGGTTCCTTTCGCCTCAACTCGAATTGACGGCAACCAAAACCTCGGCTCTGCTTGCTCTCTCAAAAGCAGAAACAGCTTCAAACGCCACCAATAAACTCGGATTCTAACTCCTAGAACCATTAACATCGCAAATACTTTATTACACGGAACAGAACACTAACCAGGGCTTTCGAAACAGAAATACTTACTGAACTAGCAAAACGAAACAGCGGCGGGCTCTGAACTAGCTTGGCAGCGGTCCCGGCAGCCACCTCAAGCAGCAGTGGCAACCGGACTCCGACGATGGTGACTGAAACCCACATATAGAGACGATAAAGTTTCTGGAATCTTAAATGAATAAAAAACAAACTCAAAAGCCCTTACCGGCAGAGTTTTCCGACGACGATAGCGGGGTTTCAGGCGGTAGAAGTGTAACACCCTAATTAGCCTAAGCCTTACCTCGCGTCGTAAACCAAAGGTTAATTAGAGATCACGACAGTTCTAAGTTCATACATAATATATATATATATATATATATATATATATATATATATATATAGAAGGAATAGTATAATCTAGAAGTCCGATGAAAGATATAGCTCAAAAACCGGATTTCAAAAGCGCAAAACATATAAACGAAGCTACTAACTTAAGCACAAGATATAAATAAGATATATCAAAATATAATAGTATAATATCATAAGAACCTAGCCACGACTCGCAGAGTTTAAGCCGGCTAGCCATATACAGACCATACATGAATTCAGACAGTAAAAACAGCTTATACAAGTTTTGTTCTCTCTATACAAGCCTCTAGGCAAAGCAAAATACAAAAGTGAGAGATGTATACACAAAATAAATCAAAAGACTCAAAAGGTATCTGGATCCTCCGCTTCTATCACCAACAAGGCAACTCATTGAGGTGGGTTGCGACCTTCATCTGAAAAACACAACAGAAATATGGTATGAGAACCGGAGGTTCTCAGTATGGTAACAGTGCCCAGTGATGTAGGATATAAGACCCCAGGACGCCAAAGGCATTCCTAAGCTCCATATCCATCACAAGATTCAAACATATGGCATACTAAAATAGTTAAGCATAATATAAACCTTAACATAAATAAACCGGGTAGTCTATCTTAGGGGATTTCTATTCTAACCAACACCGCTGTCCCACAGCCTTCACCAACCGATCCTCCATGCGATCCCATCGCCACCGCCTTCCAAACCTCCTCAATCCCAGTAGAAATCACAATTATATACAAGGCAAGTAAATCACAAGTAGAAGCATATAAGGCAAGTAACTCAAGTAGCAATTAGACATGTTATACAAATAGGCAAACCATTTCAAGTAGGCAAAGCAAACAAACAGATAGAAAATGCATATAATGAATGCCTGTCCTATTGGCTGTGATATCACATTGTCGGTTCAACTGCCAACCAGACACATCTCCATGGAGATGTCGCCCTTCGAAATCATCAATGGGAACCTCGAGATATAGTGCTCGGATCACTGTCCAGGGTTTTGCGCCTGCACACTCTATTGATCCGAAGGGATGCGAGCGGGATTCTCTTGTCTCAGACCTCACATCTCAACGTAAGCGGGATTAACCACTGTCCTTACGCCACCGCCGCTACCTTGACAGGCGGGATTAACCACCGTCCTTGCCGGGCGCATAGCGCCTCATAATCTCAGTACAAATCAGTACTTCAGCAGTTTTCAGAAAATATTTTCAATATACATGGATCCATCATCCCATTCCAAGTCCTCGACTCATCTCAACCACTGTCAATTCACATTTCAGTTTCCAAACATCAACAGTTCATCATTCTTCAACTCATATATTAATCATCCCTCACATAACGTCAAACCATCCTCAGTACACCTGAAACCTACTCCTCTGTTTTTTAATTTCTTCCAAATAATATCCTTTAAAACCCTTAGATTCTTTCCCATACTTTAAATATCCACAACTAGGCCTAAAAATCTTAAAATGGTGTTATAGAAGCTTACAACCTGGTTGGAAAGGTAGAATAGTTGAAAACAAAGGAAATTTTGAGAAACAGGGCGCATGCGTCCGCACAGGGGTGGGCGCGCGCACGCTCTGGAGAGTTTTAAAACATGTGCGTACGCACAGGGGTATGCGTACGCACATGTGTCAAAATTTACAAAGTCTGTTCACTCGCACAGGATGTGCTAGCACCCCCAATAGATGGCCCTTCCCGACTTGTGCGTGCGCACAGGTCACAATTCTTCATTGATGTGTGCGCACACAAGCTGTGCTAACATTGCAAGCAGAATGCATTTCCCTGCCTGTGCGTGCGCATAGATCTGTGTGTCCACACAGATCAAGATTTTCACAGGGTTGTGCGTCTGCACAAGGCTGTGCGTGCGCACATATCAGAAATCCTGAAATTCTGCAACTTTGCAGAATTTCAGATTTTCAATGCCATCTTTGAATGATCATAACTTCCTCTACAAAATTCCAAATTTCACAAACTTTATATCGATTAAAAGGATTTTCAAAGATCTTTAATTCTAGATAAGTTTTATCAGATTTTGAAAACCAAGGCAATAGTTATGATCAGACAAAGTTCACTAAAAACTAACTTTTACCAAAAGTTCCCAAATTACCAATTTTTCCTACTTCCACATCTCAAACCAGCCAAAACCATACCAAACTGGTGCACGAAATTGGAAATCACAATTCTTCACAAATTTGCACAACTAACCAGCAAGTGCACTGGGTCGTCCAAGTAATACCTTACGTGAGTAAGGGTCGATCCCACGGAGATTATTGGCTTGAAGCAATCTATGGTTATCTTGTAACTCTTAGTCAGGAAGACAATAAAACAATTCACTTATCAAATTTGATTGCAAGGAATAAAAGGGCAGAACACAAATTATACTTGTATGCAATGATGGAGAATATGTTGGAGTTTTGGAGATGCTTTGTCTTCTGAAATTCTGCTTTCCTCTGTTTCTGATTCAAGCACGCACGTCCTCCTATGGCAAGCTGTGTGTTGGTGGATCACCGTTGTCAATGGCTACCATCCATCCTTCCAGTGAAAAGGGTCCAGGTGCGCTGTCACCGCACGACTAATCATCTACAGGTTCTCAATCGTATAGGGTTTTTTCGGACAAAAATTTCAAACGAATTTTATTCCGTCTAAATGACTTTTTAATTTCGAACAAATTTAAGACAAATGTTGAACAATTTTTAGTGGAGGTTTTGGAATAATATATTCTGTTCTAAATTTGTCTAAATTTTGTCCCAAATTTTGGCGCCAAATTTTTTTTTGATGGCGCCAAAATTTTCATACGGATTAACAACACATTTTGGACAAAAACTATATTTCGTCCATATTTCATCTGAATATGCTTGATAATTTCATACGGATTTAGGACGCATTTTGAAAAATGTTAATTTTATCCCAAATTTATCTATAATTAGTTTTAAATCCTTTTACTATACTAATCCTTTGAAGTAGCTAAAATATTTTCCTATAAATTTAGGACAAAAATAACATTTTGTAAATTGTGTTTGAAATTGCATCAATTTTCAAACGAATTTCAAATGTTTACTAAAAAATTTTAACATTTAATATAAAAATATTGTTTATATTTTAAATTTGTCTATAATTTATTCCAAATATTTTTATTATATTAAATTTTTTTAATAATTTTAATTATATATAACTTATAAAAAAGTATACTTTTTTGTTTCTAGCAGTCAATTCCAATTTTCTTTTTTACTTTGAGCCAAAATTCCAAACTTCATTCAAAACCACCCTTTGTTTTTTTCAGTGATCCTGCTCCCGCCTCCTATCACAACTAGGTTACAGAGCCAAAAACCCAACCTTTATTCAGAAGTCAGAATCGCCTTTTGGTTTCAGGGGTTCTTGATCTCCTTCTCCCCCTCCTTTTGCGTGCTCTGCCTCCTGCCTGTGGCCGCCGCTGATCTTCCGAGTTGAACTCTAACGCCTTCGACCTCAAACCTCAGGCAACCTCCACGCTCGTGCTTCGCACGCAAACCTACAACCCTCATTCGCTCACACTGCTCTGCCTGGCCACCTTCGAACCTCCGGTCTCAGACCTCGACTACTCTAACCTCCAATCTCGTACCTCAGATGACCTCTACCATCGTGATTCACACTCCAAGGCAACAAATCTCACTGGCTCACACCGCTCTGCCTCTTGCATGTGCACTGCCTCCTCTGGTCTCAGAATTTGCACCCCCGCCAGCCCCAGACACCGCACCTGAGGCGACCTCCACCCTTGTGCTTCGCTAGATTTCCCTTGCCTCCTTCTCTTTGTGCGTCCTCTGTCAGGTTCTAATTTTTATGATTGTTTATCAGCTTTGTTCATTGTTAATTTGTTTGTTAATGATGGTTCTCTTTCTAAAGATAAGATTAGGGGCTTATTAAAAAGTTAGGGTTTGTTATTAACTCTTTAGATGGTAGATCTACTGTCTTCTATTTTTTATATACGATAAAGCAAGAGAATTACATAAAAAAGACAACAACTAAAAAAATTATGGTAACTTCAATTCTTTAAATAAGAACTGAGACTGACCCTTTAATGAAAATTGCATCAATAAGAATTGATTGGTTTGCTCTAATGAAAATTCCTTGTATCAATAATTAATCAAACACCATTTAATTTGTACTTTGCTGATTGCTCATTAGTGTTAATATAGCTATATATGTATATATGGGACAAGTGTACCTTTTTAATGTTTCTAACTTTGGATAGAATGAATTTGTAGCAACCTTCATTGTTAGGTGAAGTGGTGGTTAACGTGGGGAGTCTACATAATTAGCCACATTCAGTGTGTTGTGCACGTTTTTATTCAATTCTGAAGCAAAATGATGTTCAAGGCTAAGGCCAAATTCCCCATTTTCTCTGAATCAATTATTATTACTTCTTATCACTACTTATGAGTTTTTACTTACATAGCCGATTCCAAGAATAGTGTTTGTTGTATCTACTATATTTTATGAAATGAAACAGTTTGCTTCATGTTTATGACAGAGCCAATCATATGAACAATAAGGCCTTAATTAATTAATTGAAAAACAACATAATTTAATTTTTGTTTGAAGCTAATTAATTAACCAACAAAGGTGGTTGCTGATTGGTGATCTACTATGGACATTGCAAACAAGGAATAACTGTTTTCTTTTCTTCTTTCTTTTTTCAAATCAAAACTTTGAACCAAAATAAACTTTATGATAAGGCATGCTAGTTTCAACATGGTGTTTTTTCTCGGGCCATATCACTGTCCTTAATTAATGCAGGGGACCAAGGATGAAAAATAGAAACTTGCATTGTGTGATTTCAATGGAATGATATAGATACAGTTTTTAGAGACAAACAAGAGACAAAATTTGGGTTTCTTTCCTGCATCTTGGTATTGTAGTTTGGGATAATATTTAATTTCTCTGATGTGGGTGACTATGCTTTGGGTTTAGAGTCAGTTAATCTTCTCTAATTTGGTTGCATTTATTTTGTTTTGTGTCATGTGACAGAGCCTTGAGCAAATTGGTAATAGAGCAGAACACCTTAGGATTAAATCAGATATATATTTATATCAAGTACTGATATTGAGGTAAAAATATGGATTTCTTCTGATTAGTTTTGCTGCTAGTATTCTTCTTGCTATATTATTTTTTGTTTTATACATGGATTTTTATTGAAGTTATTGTCTGGGTCCTATTAAGTGATTATTTTAGGGTCCTATTAAGCGATTATTTCATGTAATAGCCTTAACTTGCGAGAACTTTATGGTGAAGTCTAGATACTTGTATGCTTTTTTACCTTAATTTAGTTTTCAGGACATATTGAAGAAAGCTCAACTTCTTTCCCCTCGTGCTATGGTTGTTGATTCAATACAAACTCTTGATCCTATTAACAATGTTAGTAGTTTTCTTTCAACTCTATTAACACTTTTCTTTTTCTATCATTTGCCAATGTCTTTGAATTTAACATTTTGTTTTGATTTATGCATTCTCCAGTGGTCAGAGCAAAAGGTTAAATTGAATGATGTCAAGCACAAGTTAAAAGATCAAGGACGTCAACTAAAGGTTCAACAGAAAAGAATTGGTTCTACTAAAAAGACAATTCATATTTTGTATAAAAAGTTGAATCTCCCACTTCATTCAACCTTGTCTGATCCTGCAGAAGATGAGCTTGAGACAGGCTCTAGTGATGATGAGGATGATAACATAAGTGATTGAAGTCAGGAGTATATGTTTTTTTCTGATTTAGATTAAGAATTTTTAGGTAAATTAGTTAGTACATTTTATTTTATTCATGATATTTGACCTTTTTAAAGGCTTTCTTTGTTTTAGTTTAAGTATTTTTTTTCTTATTTTAGTTTGATTATATTTATGGATAAAAGTATTTTAATAATAAATATGTTTTTAACTCTTTTATGGTAATTAACTATTTCATGACTTTATTATGTGTGTATAATTTCGATGATTTAACATGAAAAAAATGAATACGATGGTCTTAATATAGAAAGCAGATCGAATATAATTTATTTTCTAAAATATTTATATATTAAATAGCAAATTTTGTTTGGAAACTGTTTGAAATATTATATTAAATTTGTAGAAAATTTGTGTGAAAATAATTTTGTTTTGTATGAAATTTGTTTCAAATACGTCAATTCTTTTAAATTAAATTTGTCCGAAATTTAATTGAAAAGAGATATTTGATTTGTCTAAAATTTGTTCGAAAAAATTTGTTATATTTGACTAAATTCGTTTGAAATTTGTCTGAAATAAGATATATTTTTTGTTTGAAATTTGTCTGAAATACATTGTCTTTATGTTGGCTAATCTGTCTAAAATTCATCTAAAATACATCATAATAGTTAGAAATATAGCAGATAAATGCCTATTCGAAATATGTCACAAAATCGTCTGAAAAAAATTTCGGACAAAATTTCAGACAAAATGTAAATTAGCAACAAGGCTTTTTGGGACAAAAAAAATTCGTCCCAATTTTGTTTGAAAAAATTTTTTTGTCTCTAATTTGTTCGAAATTTATTTCAAATTCGTCTCAAAATTCGTCCGAAAAAACCCTATTTCTAGTAGTGGGAATAGGATTTACTATTGCGTCTGTCACTACGCCCAGCACTCACGAGTTTGAAGCTCGTCACAGTCATTCAATCCCTGAATCCTACTCGGAATACCACAGACAAGGTTTAGACTTTCCGGATTCTCTTGAATGCTACCATCAACCTAGCTTATGCCACGAAGATTTCGATTAAGAGATCTAAGAGATATTCATTCATTCTACGGTGGAACGTAAGTGGTTGTCAGGCACGCGTTCGTGGAGGAATGATGATGATTGTCACGTTCATCACATTCATATTGAAGTGCGAATGGATATCTTAGATAGGAACACGCATGTTTGAATGGAAAACAGAAATACTTGCATTAATTCATCGAGACACAGCAGAGCTCCTCACCCCCAACAATGGAGTTTAGAGACTCATGCCGTCAAAAGGTACAAAGTTCAGATCTAAAATGTTATGAGATACAAAATAAATCTCTAAAAGTTGTTTAAATACTAAACTAGTAACCTAGGTTTACAGAAAATGAGTAAACTATGATAGATGGTGCAGAAATCCACTTCTGGGGCCCACTTGGTGTGTGCTGGGACTGAGACTGAAGCTTCTCACGTGCATGGGCTGTTTTGGGCGTTCAACGCCAGGTTGTAACCTGTTTTTGGCGTTGAACTCCAACTTGTAACTTGTTTCTGGCGCTAGACGCCAGACTGCAACATGGAACTGGCGTCGTTGTCTATCCTTGAGAAAAGTATGGACTATTATATATTGCTGGAAAGCCCCGAATGTCTACTTTCCAACGCAATTGAATGCGCGCCATTTGGACTTCTGTAGCTCCAGAAATTCTATTCCGAGTGCAGAGAGGTCAGAATCCAACAACATCAGCAGTCCTTTTTCAGCCTGAATCAGATTTTTGCTTAGCTCCCTGAATTTCAGCCAGAAAATACCTGAAATTACAGAAAAATACACAAACTCATAGTAAAGTCCAGAAATATGAATTTTGCCTAGAAACTAATGAAAATAAACTAAAAACTCACTAAAACATACTAAAAACTATATGAAATTAACCCCAAAAAGCGTATAAAATATCCGCTCATCACAACACCAAACTTAAACTGTTGCTTGTCCCCAAGCAACTAGATAAATAAAATAGACTACTAATAAGTCAAGAAGCAATAATATCTCAGAGTTTTTGAGTGAAGCTCAGATTCTAATTAGATGAGCGGGACTAGTAGCTTTTTACTTCCGAACAGTTTTGGCACCTCACTTTATCCATTGAAGCTCAGAGTGATTGGCATCTATAGGAACTTAGAATTCAGATAGTGTTATTGATTCTCCTATTTCAGTATGATGATTCTTGAACACAGCTACTTTATGAGTCTTGGTCGTGGCCCTAAGCACTTTGTTTTCCAGTATTACCACCGGATACATAAATGCCACAGACACATAATTGGGGGAACCTTTTCAGATTGTGACTCAGCTTTGCTAAAGTCTCCAATTAGAGGTGTCCAGAGTTCTTAAGCACAGTCTTCTTTTTGCTTTGGACCTTGACTTTAACTGCTCAGTCTCAAGTTTTCACTTGACACCTTCACGCCACAAGCACATGGTTAGGGACAGCTTGGTTTAGCCACTTAGGCCAGGATTTTATTCCTTTAGGCCCTCCTATCCACTGATGCTCAAAGCCTTGGATCCTTTTTATTACCCTTGCCTTTTGGTTTTAAGGGTTATTGGCTTTTTGCTCTTGCCTTTTGGTTTTAAGAGCTTTGGCTTTTTCTACTTGCTTTTTCTTTTTCTTTCTCTATTATTTTTTTTTCTGCAAGCTTTTGTATTCACTGCCTTTTCTTGCTTCAAGAATCATTTTTATGATTTTTCAGATTATCAATAACATGTCTCATGTTCATCATTCTTTCAAGAGCCAACATATTTAATAGTCTTAAACATCAAATTCAAAAGACATATGCACTGTTCAAGCATTCATTCAGGAGACAGAAAGCATTGCCACCACATGTAAATAATTAGAATTTTTCTTGTTAAAAACTCGAAATTTATTGCCTCTTATTCTAAAGATCTACTATTTTATTCATGTTTGCTGATGATGAGAAAAATAAATTATAACTTAATTGAAAATAAGATCAAAATAGGTATGCTAATTACTACTACTTATATCTACTTTCTAAGGTAAACTCCTATAATGACAACTATCACAGAGTTAAAGCAAAAAAATTGGAATTTAACAACCTTTATTCTGGGAAGTGGATGTTCCTCTAATCTGTGGGGTGCTTGGTCCTTCAAGAGATAATTTCTGGCGCTTCAATTCCCTTAAATCACGCCCTTGCTCCTCCTGCTCTTTAAGCAAATAGCAAAGAATGCTACTTTGTTCCTTCTGTTCTTTCTTTATTTGTTCCATAGCTTCTTGCATCTTGGTAATAGATGTTTCAAGATACTCCCAGTATTCAGATTGAGGGATTTTTGGGAGAATTTCCTGTGTTCTCTTCTTGATGGGGTCATCCTGTGCTTGTTGTTTTTCCATTGATGCTTTGGTGATTGGCCGCTCAACTGAGATATACTCAGTTATTCCCATCCTTACTCCAACGTCCTTGCAGAGTATAGAAATCAAGCTTGGATAAGCCAACCTGGCATCTTTGGAGTTTTTGTTTGCAATTTTGTAAAATTCAGTTGAAATCAGTTGATGAACTTCCACTTCTTTTCCCATCATGATGTAATGTATCATTACTGCTCTTCTAATAGTGACTTCAGAACGGTTGCTAGTGGGCAGCAGAGAATGCCCAATGAAGTCCAGCCATCCTCTGGCGACTGGTTTGAGATCTTCTCTTTTGAGTTGAATTGGGACACCCTTCGTGCTGGTGGTCCACCTGGCTCCAGGGATACATATATCCTCTAGAATCTTATCCAGGCCCTTGTCTGTTCTCATCATTCTCCTATTGAAGGAGTCTGGATCATCTTTCAGCTAAGGTAGCTTTAAGATCTCCCTGATCTTGTCAGGGTGGGTATGAACAATCTTTCCTCTGACCAAAGTCCGATAGTCATAGAGAGCAGATCCAGATAGTCTTTGCCTGTCTGTTTGCCACATATTAGCATAGAACTCCTGGACCATATTCCTTCCCACTTTCGTTTCAGGATTAGCTAGGATCTCCCAGTTCCTGATTCGAATTTGCTCCTGGATCTCCGGATATTCGTCTTCTTTCAGATCGAATCTAACTTCCGGGATCACTGATCTTAGACCCATTATTTTGTAATAATGGTCTGAATGTTCTTTAGTTAAGAACTTCCCTTGATTCCAAAGTGGTTTTGGAACACTCTCTTTCTTGCCTCTTGGAGTTGGTTGTTTTCCTTTAGGATCCATGATCTTAGTGGGTATGGTTTAGTGATCACGGATAAACACACCAAACTTAGAGGTTTGCTTGTTCTCAAGCAAAATAAAAGAAAGGAGAGGGATAGAAGGAGAGCTAGTGTCGAATGGTGGATTTGAGGAGGGGGGCCGAATGTGTTTTTAAAAGGGAGGGGGGTGGGATTTTCGAAAATATAAAAAAGATAAGATAGAAGATATGATTTAAAAAGTATGATATGAAAAGATGTGATTTAAGATTAAAAAGATATGAAGGATATTTGAAAAAGATAAATTTGGATTTTGAAAAAGATAATGTGGAGATTTGAAAAAGATATTGATTAGTTAAAAAGATTTTAGAATGAAAAGATATAGATTTGTTTTGAAAATTTGAAAAAGAGTTGAATTGGATTGAAAAGAAGAAATTATGTTAATGGATTAAGATACATTTGATATTTTTAAGGTAGGATTTTTAGAAATTAGGGATTTTAGAAATCAGGGTTCTTAACATGTTTATGCAAGAAATCATGAATTGAAACATGAAAATTAAAATTAGAATGAAAAATATGAAGTAAAAATGAATTCACCTCCTCCCCACCATCCTGGCGTTTGAACGCCCAAACGCTGCATGTTTTGGGCGTTCAACGCCCAAATGCTGCCTCTCCTGGGCGTTCAACGCCCAGCTGTTGCTTCTTTCTGGCGTTGAACGCCAGGAACTCCTTTGTCACTGGGCATTTTTTTGAACGCCCAGGACGCTGTAAATCTGGCGTTAAACGCCCAGAAGGAGCTTCATTCTAGCGTTCAACGCCCAGAAGATGCTTCTTTCTGGCGTTTAACACCCAGATGGCTATCCTTACTGGCGTTCAACGCCCAGTAGATGCTTCTTTTGGGCGTTGAACGCCCAAAACAAACTCTTACTGGCGTTTTCTTGCCAGTGAGCTCTTTTTCTCTGTTTTGTGTGCAGATTCCTTCTGTAACCCTGTGAACTTATGTAATTGACTCTTTACCTTAGTATCAATGAACTTTATATGAACAAATAAAATCAAGAATAGGGCAAAATGCTTAGAGGAAGTGATGCCCCATGGCTGGGTTGCCTCCCAGCAAGCGTTTCTTTATTGTCTTTAGCTGGACCTTGCTGAGCTTTTAATTTAGCTTCAGCCTTGAGCACTCTTGCTCAATATTGCCTACAAGATAGTGCTTGATTCTCTGTCTATTAACAATGAACTTCTTATCAGAATCAATATCTTGAAGTTCCACATAACGATATGGTGATACACTTGTAATCATATATGGTCCCCTCCACCGGGATTTCAGTTTCCCGGGAAAAAGCCTGAGTCTAGAGTTAAACAACAGAACCTTCTGTCCTGGTTCAAAGATTCTAGATGACAGCTTTCTGTCATGCCACTTTTTTTATTTCTCTTTATAAAGCTTGGCATTTTCAAAAGCAGTGAATCTGAATTCCTCTAGCTCATTTAGCTGAAGCAATCTTTTTTCTCCAGCTAATTTGGCATCAAAGTTTAGGAATCTGGTTGCCCAGTAGGCTTTATGTTCCAGTTCCACGGGCAGGTGACATGCCTTACCATATACAAGTTGGTATGGAGAGGTCCCTATAGGAGTCTTGAATGCTGTTCTGTATGCCCACAGAGCATTATCCAAGCTTCTTGCCCAATCCTTTCTACGGGTATTTACAGTCCGTTCTAGGATTCTTTTTAGCTCTCTGTTAGAGACTTCAGCTTGCCCATTAGTTTGTGGATGATATGGAGTTGCCACCTTGTGGCGAATCCCATACCGTACCATGGCAGAGTAAAGCTATTTGTTGCAGAAGTGAGTGCCCCCATCGCTGATTAGTACTCTAGGGACCCCGAACCTACTGAAGATATATTTCTGGAGGAACTTCAGCACTGTTTTAGTATCATTGGTGGGTGTGGCAACGGCCTCTACCCATTTTGATACGTAGTCAACTGTCACCAGAATATAAGTGTTTGAGTATGATGGTGGGAAAGGTCCCATGAAGTCAATTCCCCATACGTTAAACAACTCAATCTCCAAGATTCCTTGTTGAGGCATGGCATAACCATGAGGCAGATTACCAACTCTTTGGCAACTGTCATAGTTACGTACAAACTCTCGGGAATCTCTATAGAGTGTTGGCCAATAGAAGCCACATTGGAGGACCTTGGTGGCTGTTTGCTCACCTCCGAAATGGCCTCCATATTGTGATCCATGGCAATGCCATAGGATCCTCTGTGCTTCTTCTCTAGGCACACACCTACGGATTATTTCGTCTGCACATCTCTTAAAGAGATAGGGTTCATCCCACAAGTAGTACTTTGCATCAGTGATTAATTTTTTCTTTTGTTGCCTGTTGTACTCTTTAGGTATGAACCTTGCAGCCTTATAGTTTGCAATGTCTGCAAACCATGGTATTTCCTGAATGGCAAACAAATGCTCATCCGGGAAAGTCTCACAGATCTCAAGAGAGGGGAGGGACGTCCCTTCTACTGGCTCTATCCGGGACAGATGATCAGCCACTTGGTTCACTATCCTTTTTCTGTCTCTTATTTTTATATCAAACTCTTGCAGAAGCAACACCCATCTTATGAGCCTGGGTTTTGAATCCTGCTTTGTGAGTAGATATTTAAGAGCAGCATGGTCAGTATACACAATCACCTTTGATCCTACTAAGTATGATCTAAACTTGTTAATGGCATAAACCACTGCAAGCAATTCTTTTTCTGTGGTTGTGTAATTTTTCTGGGCATCATTTAAAACGCGGCTAGCATAATAAATGACATGCAGAAGCTTGTCATGCCTCTGTCCCAATACTGCACCAATGGCGTGATCACTGGCATCACACGTTAGCTCAAATGGTAATGTCCAATCTGGTGCAGAAATAACGGGTGCTGTGACCAGCTTGGCTTTCAGCATTTCAAACGCCTGCAGACATTCTGTGTCAAACACAAATGGCGTATCAGCAGCTAGCAGATTGCTCAGAGGTTTTGCGATTTTTGAAAAATCCTTTATAAACCTCCTATAGAATCCTGCATGCCCCAGAAAACTTCTGATTGCCTTAACATTGGCAGGTGGTGGTAATTTTTCAATTACCTCTATTTTTGCTTGATCTACCTCTATTCTCTTGTTTGAAATTTTATGCCCAAGGACAATCCCTTCAGTCACCATAAAGTGACATTTTTCCCAGTTTAAAACCAGGTTGGTCTCTTGGCATCTTTTCAGGACTAGTTTCAAGTGATCAAGACAAGAGCTGAATGAGTTTTCATATACTGAGAAGTCATCCATGAAGACTTCTAGAAATTTTTCCACCATATCAGAGAAAATAGAGAGCATGCATCTCTTGAAGGTTGCAGGCGCATTACACAGCCCAAACGGCATCCTTCTATAAGCAAACACTCCAGATGGGCATGTGAATGCTGTTTTCTCTTGATCCTGGGGATCTACTGCAATCTGGTTATAGCCTGAGTAGCCATCCAAAAAGCAGTAATAATCATGACCTGCCAATCTTTCTAGCATCTGGTCTATGAATGGTAAAGGAAAATGATCCTTTCTGCTGGCTGTATTGAGCCTTCTGTAGTCAATACACATGCGCCACCCTGTAACTGTTCTTGTAGGAACCAGTTCATTCTTTTCATTATGAACCACTATCATGCCTCCCTTTTTTGGGACAACTTGAACAGGGCTCACCCAGGGGCTATCAGAAATAGGATAAATAATCCCAGCCTCCAGTAATTTGGTGACCTCTTTCTGCACCACTTCCTTCATGGCTGGATTTAGCCGCCTCTGTGGTTGAACCACTGGTTTAGCATTATCCTCCAAAAAGATTTTGTGCATGCATCTAGCTGGGCTTATGCCCTTAAGGTCACCTATGGACCACCCAAGAGCTGTCTTGTGTGTCCTTAGCACTTGAATCAGTGCTTCCTCTTCCTGTGGATTTAAAGCAGAGCTTATGATCACTGGAAAAGTGTCACCTTCTCCCAGAAATGCATATTTCAGGGATGGTGGTAATGGTTTGAGCTCGGGTTTAGGAGGTTTTTCCTCTTCCAGAGGAAATTTCAGAGGCTCTTTCATTTCCTCTGAATCCTCCAAATCAGGCTGAACATCTTTAAAGATGTCTTCCAACTCTGATTCGAGACTCTCAGCCATGTTGATCTCTTCTACCAAAGAGTCAATAAGATCAACTTTCATGCAGTCTTTTGATGTGTCTGGATGCTGCATGGCTTTGACAGCATTCAGCTTAAACTCATCCTTATTGACTCTCAGGGTTATTTCCCCCTGTTGGACATCAATGAGAGTTCGTCCAGTTGCTAGGAAGGGTCTTCCTAGAATGAGAGTAGCACTCTTGTGCTCCTCCATTTCCAGTACTACAAAGTCAGTGGGAAAGGCGAATGGCCCAACTCTGACAATCATGTCTTCAATCACGCCTGATGGGTATTTAATGGAGCCATCAGCAAGTTGGAGACATATCCGGGTTGGTTTAACTTCTTCAGTTAAACCAAGCTTTCTGATAGTGGATGCAGGTATTAGGTTGATGCTTGCCCCAAGATCACATAAAGCTGTCTTAGTGCAATTACCTTCTAATGTGCATGGTATCAGAAAACTCCCAGGGTCTTTAAGCTTTTCAGGAAAGCTTTTCAGAATGACTGCACTGCATTCTTCAGTGAGGAGAACTCTTTCAGTTTCTCTCCAATCCTTCTTATGACTCAAGATCTCTTTCATGAACTTGGCATAAGAAGGTATTTGCTCGAGTGCCTCTGCAAATGGAATCTTTATTTCAAGAGTCCTGAGATAATCTGCGAAGCGAGCAAATTGCTTATCCTGCTCCTCTTGGCGGTGTTTCTGAGGATAAGGTATCTTGGCTTTATATTCCTCAACCTTAGTTGCTGTAAGTTTATTTTCTACAGAAGTGGTTGAAGAAGCCTTTTTAGATGGGTTGTCATCAGCACTTGTGTGTTTCTGATCCCTCACTGGCGATTGAGTGCCAGAGTTAGAAGCTGGAATGACGTTAGATGCCAGCTCCTCATCTGTTCCTGGCATCTGAATGCCAGAATCGTGCTTCTTTTGGGCGTTCAACACCAGATCCTTGCTTCTTTCTGGCGTTGAACGCCAGTCCTGAGCATGGTCTGGGCATTCAGCGCCAGCCTTCCACCCAATTTCTGGCGTTTTAGCGCCAGAATTATTTTTCCCTGGGCTCTTACTGTCCTCAGGTGGATTTTGGGTGGTTTGCTCATTTCTTGGCTTCTTGCTGCCTTGAGGTGGGGTATTTAACGTCTTCCCAGTTCTTAATTGAACCGCTTGGCATTCTTCTGTTATTTGTTTTGACAGTTGCTGCTTTGTTTGCTTCAATTGTTCTTCCATATTTATATTAGCCATCCTTGTCTCTTGTAGTTTGTCCTTGAATTCGGCTAACTACTTTGTTAGAAAGTCCAATTGCTGATTGAATTCAGCAGCTTGTTTTACAGGACTGAGTTCAGCAGTTACTATTTTAACCTCTTCTTTCATGGAAGGGTCACTGCTTAGGTACAGATGCTGATTTCTGGCAATTGTATCAATGAGCTCTTGATCTTCTTCAATTGTCTTTCTCATGTGGATAGATCCACTAGCTGAGTAATCTAGAGACATCTGAGCTCTTTCTGCAAGTCCATAATAGAAGATGTCTAACTGAACCCACTCTGAAAACATTTCAGAGGGCATTTTCGTAGCATCTCTCTGTATCTCTCCCAGGCATCATAAAGAGATTCATTATCTCCTTGTTTAAAGCCTTGGATGTCCAGCCTTAGCTGTGTCATCCGTTTTGGAGGAAGGTATTGATTCAGGAATTTTTCTGTCAGCTGTTTCCATGTCCTTATGCTAGCCTTAGGTTGGTTATTTAACCAACTCTTAGCTTGGTCTTTTACAGCAAATGGAAACAGTAATAATCTGTAGACATCCTGATCTACTTCCTTATCATGTACTGTGTCAGCAATCTGTAAAAACTATGCTAGAAACTCTGTAGGTTCTTCCTGTGGAAGACCGGAATACTGGCAACTTTGCTGCACCATGATAATGAGCTGAGGATTCAACTCAAAGCTACTGACTCCAATGGAGGGTATGCAGATACTGCTCCCATATGAAGCTGTAGAGGGGTTAGCATATGACCCCAGAGTCCTCCTGGACTGTTCATTTCTGCTTAGGTCCATGATGGAGAAAGGGAGATGATGTAAAATAGAAGAAAAATATTTTTAATTATTTAATTATTTATTTATTTCGAAATCAAAACAAATTAAAATAAATAAAAATGGGTGAAGATTTTCGAAAAAATGAGGAGAGGGAAAGTGGTTAGGAAGTTTTGAAAAAGATATGATTTGAAAAGGGTTTTAAATTTCGAAAGAAAAAAAGAAAGAAAAAAAAATCTGGATTTTAAAATTGATTTTTGAAAAAAAAAAGGCTTTAAAATAGAGGGAAAAGATATTTTTGAATTTAAAGGGGAAAGAGAAAAACAATAAGATAGCACAAGATTTAAAATTTTTAGATCTAATGCTCCTTGTTTTCAAAAATTTTGGAGGGAAAACCCCAAGGAACACCAAACTAAAAAATTTTAAGATCAAGACACAAGGAAAACTCAAGAACACTTTGAAGACTCACAAGAACACAAGAACATGAAGAAAGAACACCAAACTTAAAATTTTTAGAAAACCAAACTAAAATTTTCAAAAAACAAAGAAAAATTAACAAGAAAACACCAAACTTAAAGTTTGGCACAAGATTTATTCAAAGAAAAATTATTTTTGAAAAAGATTTTAAAAATAGGATAGCCAATTACCAAGAACATAAGCACCACGCTCTAGCTAATTGAGCTATAAACTTAAAGTGTTTTAACAATGTATAAATAATAAAAGACTCTAAACCAAAAAAGAAAAATTTTTCCTAATCTAAGCAACAAAATGAAGCGTCAGTTGTCCAAACTCAAACAATCCCCGGCAACGGCGCCAAAAACTTGGTGCACGAAATTGGAAATCACAATTCTTCACAAATTCGCACAACTAACCAGCAAGTGCACTGGGTCGTCCAAGTAATACCTTACGTGAGTAAGGGTCGATCCCACGGAGATTATTGGCTTGAAGCAATCTATGGTTATCTTGTAACTCTTAGTCAGGAAGACAATAAAACAATTCACTTATCAAATTTGATTGCAAGGAATAAAAGGGCAGAACACAAATTATACTTGTATGCAATGATGGAGAATATGTTGGAGTTTTGGAGATGCTTTGTCTTCTGAAATTCTGCTTTCCTCTGTTTCTGATTCAAGCACGCACGTCCTCCTATGGCAAGCTGTGTGTTGGTGGATCACCGTTGTCAATGGCTACCATCCATCCTTCCAGTGAAAAGGGTCCAGGTGCGCTGTCACTGCACGACTAATCATCTGCAGGTTCTCAATCGTACAGGAATAGGATTTACTATCCTTTTGCGTCTGTCACTACGCCCAGCACTCACGAGTTTGAAGCTCGTCACAGTCATTCAATCCCTGAATCCTACTCGGAATACCACAGACAAGGTTTAGACTTTCCGGATTCTCTTGAATGCTGCCATCAACCTAGCTTATGCCACAAAGATTTCGATTAAGAGATCTAAGAGATATTCATTCATTCTACGGTGGAACGTAAGTGGTTATCAGGCACGCGTTCGTGGAGGAATGATGATGATTGTCACGTTCATCACATTCATATTGAAGTGCGAATGGATATCTTAGATAGGAACACGCATGTTTGAATGGAAAACAGAAATACTTGCATTAATTCATCGAGACACAGCAGAGCTCCTCACCCCCAACAATGGAGTTTAGAGACTCATGCCGTCAAAAGGTACAAAGTTCAGATCTAAAATGTTATGAGATACAAAATAAATCTCTAAAAGTTGTTTAAATACTAAACTAGTAACCTAGGTTTGCAGAAAATGAGTAAACTATGATAGATGGTGCAGAAATCCACTTCTGGGGCCCACTTGGTGTGTGCTGGGGCTGAGACTTAAGCTTCTCACGTGCATGGGCTGTTTTGGGTGTTCAATGCCAGGTTGTAACCTGTTTCTGGCGTTGAACTCCAACTTGTAACTTGTTTCTGGCGCTGGACGCCAGACTGCAACATGGAACTGGCGTTGAATGCCAGTTTACGTCGTCTATCCTTGAGCAAAGTATGGACTATTATATATTGATGGAAAGCCCTGGATGTCTACTTTCCAACTCAGTTGGAAGCGCGCCATTTGGACTCCTGTAGCTCCAGAAATTCCATTCCGAGTGTAGAGAAGTCAGAATCACAAAAGCATCAGCAGTCCTTTTTCAGCCTGAATCAGATTTTTGCTCAGCTCCCTCAATTTCAGCCAGAAAATACCTGAAATTACAGAAACACACAGAAACTCATAGTAAAGTCCAGAAATATGAATTTTGCCTAGAAACTAATGAAAATAAACTAAAAACTAACTAAAACATACTAAAAACTATATGAAATTAACCGCAAAAAGCGTATAAAATATCCGCTCATCACAAACCATCCAAAACTCTAATTTTCCTCAAATATCACCCTTTATATCACATTACAGCAAACTTACCACATTTCCATTCACATCTCACCATCTTCAACATCATCATCAATATATCACATTTTTACAACCATACTACCAAATCATCAATTTCAGCATCACCCATATCTTGATAAACCCCGATTTCGTGGTTTATCTTGTGCTTACTTTAGGGGATTTACCACATTTTCCCACATTTATTCAATGAAATAGCATGGTTTTGTAATTCTCCCTTGAATTTTGCTTAAGTGTAAAAACATGCTTTTTAGGCCTTAAATTGGTGATATTGATTCACTTTAATTCCATTCGATGCCTTGATGTGTTTGTTGAGTGATTTTAGGTCCATAAGGCAAGTATTGGATGGAAGAAATGAGGAGAAAAGCATACAAAGGGGAGAATGCATGAAGAAACAAAGATTGGGAATGCATCAATCGACGCGCACGCGTACAAGGCGCGCACGCTCAGAAGTGTTTTTACATAGAGGCGCACACGCGCACATGTCGCGTCCGCGCGGATGAAGAAATAGCCAAGTCGATGCGCACGCGCACATGGCGCGTACGCGCCGATTGATAAAATCCATTTTTAGGGTTTATCTTGTATGGAATTTAGAGGGTTTTGTCAACCTTTCTCCCATTTATCCAATGAAATAGCATGATTTTGTAAATTCTCCTTTAATTGTGCTTAAGAGTGAAAACATGCTTTTTAGGTCCTTAATTGTTTAATCTTGATTTACCTTTGATTCCATTAGATGCCTTGATATGTTTGTTAAGTGATTTCAGATTTAGGAGGCAAAGATTGGACCAAGGGAATGAAGGAAAAGCATGTAAAAATGGAGAACTCATGAAGAAATGAAGGAATCGCAAAAGCTGTCAAGCCGACCTCTTCGCACTTAAATGACCATAACTTGAGCTACAGAGGTTCAAATGATACGGTTCTAGTTGCGTTGGAAAGCTAACATCCGGGGATTCGAAACGATATAAGATTTTTGATAGTTGCTACACGTATGGTGATGCGTATGCACACTGTACACACACGCATCGTTGCTTCCATATGATCCACTTAAAGCAATACGTGGCCAGCTAATTCTAAAGCCTTGTGGGCCCAATCCAACTCATTTTTGATGCTATTTAAGCCAAGGATTGAAGGGGAATCAACATACTTTACATACTTTTGATCATTAGTTTAGTTTAGGTTAGTTTTAGAGAGAGAAGCTCTCACTTCTCTCTAGGATTAGGATTAGGTTTTAGATCTAGATTAGGAACTCTTAGATCTAGTTTAATTTCATGCTTTGATTTACTTTTCCTTTACAATTTCTAGTTACTCTTCTTCTCCTCTCTCTAATTTTGTATTTCATTCTTGTGATTCTCTACTTTTATGTTCATGTACTTTTGTTTCTTCTATTTTCATTTCAATGCAATTTATGTTTTCATGTTCCTTTATTGTTCATTTGATTTGTTGTTGTTTAATTTCTTGCAATTGAGTAGTGTAGATTTACTTTTCTTGCACTTTTTACTATGCTTTCCTTTTATGCCTTCCAAGTGTTTGATAAAATGCTTGGTTGGATTTTAGAGTAGATTTTAGTGCTCTTGGCTTGGGAAGGTAACTTAGGAACTCTTGAGTTACTAATGTCTAAGTGATTGATGATTGGGAGCCATTAACTCTAGATCTCACTAATTGATTTAGTGGAGAACTAGGACTTATGGTCTTGGATTGACATAGCTCACTTGACTTTCCTTTATTAGTTAGAGGATGACTTAGTGGGGTTGATCCTTGCCAATTCTCATGTTGTGGTTAGTGATTAGGATAGAGATCCTTGACCACCAAACCTTGCCAAGGCCTTTTTGTTATTTGAATTTCATTGCCATTTACCTTTCATGTCTAATATCTCAAAAACCCCAAGCATAGCTCCATAACCAATAACAAGGCACTTTATTACAATTCCTAGGGAGAACGACCCGATGTTTAATACTTCGGTTTATAGATTTTAGGGGTTTGTACTTGTGACAAACAAATTTTTGTATGAAAAGATTATTGTTGGTTTAGAAACTATATTGCAACGAGCTTTCATTTGTGAAATTCTAAACCACACAAAAGTCTTCTCATCAAAAATGGCGCCGTTGCCGGGGAATTGCAATGATGTTGTGTTATTGGTTATTGTATATATGTGAATATTGTGAATAGTTTGATTTTTGGATTGCTTGTTAGTTTTTACTAGTTTTAGGACTTTGTTTCACTATTTTTTATTAGCTTTTGTTTCTTATTTTCTCTTGCTATCATGAATTCTCACTTTGGCTATGAGTTTGGTTCTAATTGTGTTGTAGGAAATGTGAACTTCAATGACAACATGCATCAAGGATGGAACCAACAAAGATGGGAGGAGCCTCAAGGAATTGATCACTCCTATTGGCAACAACCTCCGGATATGTATAGGTATAATCACAATCCTAATGCATATCAACTCAATGGCTATGGTGAATCTTTTTGTGATAATCAACTACCGCCATCATATGCCTATGACTCTTATCCTCAACATGAACCTCAACCATTCTCACAAGCCTCTCATTACCAAACACCTTCCTATGATCCATATCCACCATATAACCAATCACCCATACCATATTTCTATGACAATTATGAGCAAGAACCTTTAGAACCACCACAACCCTATCAAGATTACTACCAAGACCCACCTCAATACTCACCATCTCCATACCCTTACCAAGAAGAACCACCTTCCTACTATGAATCCTCTCTCCAAAATCATGAACCCTCTTATCCACCCCAAGCCCCAATAGATGATTCTCTTACCTTGCTACTTCAAGGCCAAGCGGATATGCAAGGAACACCCTAGAGTTTGTGACTAACTTGACCAAGGTAGTGCATACTTTAGCCTACCAATACTTGAACACTCAAGGTGCTTCCATAACCACAAGTGAAGAATCAATTGAAGATCATAGCATGAAGGAGAGATTGGAAACTCCGGTGGAAAATGAGGGACGTTATTTTGTATTAGAGCAATTGGAGGAGCCTATGGCTATTGAAGAAAAGGAAAAAGTGGTTGAAAATTTAGGAGATGTTGAAAGTCCAAGGGAATGTGGCATCATGGAGCACTCTTCCAAGAAGCTTGATATTAATGTTAAGGAAGGTGCACAACCTCCAAGGCATAGCATAGTTGGAGACTTGGAAGAGGCTTATCAAAAGATAGATTCAATCATGGAGGAATTTCTATCTACAATTGAATCCTCTCCTATTGGACATGAAGTTGAAACTATAGAAGAATGTGCACAACCTCCCATACCCTTTGTAAGCTATGAGAAAGAGAGCGAATCGGAAGAAAGCTACCAAGGGGAAAAAGTTGAATTGGTGTATATCAAAATTGAAGAATATGAAGATGTTGATCAAGGGATGGATTCATTCATCAATGAATTCCTATCCAAAATTGAATCACCCCCCATTGGGAAAAAAATCGAAGTTCTTGAAGACAACACCAAGCCAAGTGACAAAAGGGAAAAGGTTGAAATTGAAGAAGCTTGCGAAGAGATGGAAACAACTAAAGAAGAGCCTAAAGTAGACCTCACATTGTCTAAGTGTGGGGAGGTCTCCCTCCCCAAGACACCATCCAACACAACATTCAAGTGGGTAAAATTCTTATCCCTAAGCTTTACTTTCTCACTTAAATATGGTTTAATTTAAAATGATGGTCAACTTAGAGCTCTTTGTGGAGTTAAAAGTAGACGAGAGTTGTGTAGTGGTTGGAAATATCATTCTAAGCTCATGATGGTTGCAAGCTCAAAATTCAAGAGCAATGGTTGGTGTGGAACTAAATTGCATAGGTTTAGGAAGTTGTTTGGAACCTTCTATGAGAATTCTAAGGTCATACCACCCGGATGGAATATTGATGACCAACTCAAGGACGGGTGTCAAAAAAAAGTGTGGGATCCCGGATCGCACAAAGAAAATCAAATTTGGGAGCTCATGATTTGTGAAGAACTCCATCAAAGCTTGAAGATATTAAAATTGAAGAATGGAGCTTATTGGAGATTCAAGCATTGGTGGATGTTCAAGGATAGTTTCAAGCACAAGCCTCCTTGATAAGAAGCTCCCCATAAGTCAAACTTAAGGACAATAAATAAAAGTGCTAGGTGGGAGACACCCCACCATGGTAAACTCTTTCCATTCTCTTGTATATATACTTAATAAGTGATTTGAGTTGCCATTATAGGTAGTTTTCTTCTTTTCCATACTCTTCTACATTTTGTTTTGATTGATAGGTTGTTGTAGTGTGTTTTCATTAGTTTAGATTGTTGTTAAAGTAGGTTACTTGAAGTGCAAGTTTTGTTTGTAGTGTATTTGAAAATTTTTCAAAAAAAAAAAAAAGAGCGCCATGCGCGCGTACGCACACTGCGCGCGTACACGTGCATTAAGCATTTTTGCCAATCCGCGCGCACGCGTCATGTATGCTGATGAGCGGATAATTTATATGCTTTTTGGCATTGTTTTTACATAGTTTTCAGTGAAATTTAGTTAGTTTTTAGTATATTTTTATTAGTTTTTAATTAAAATTCACATTTCTGGACTTTACTATGAGTTTGTGCGTTTTTCTGTGATTTCAGGTATTTTCTGGCTAAAATTGAGGGACTTGAGCAAAAATCAGATTCAGAGGTTGAAGAAGGACTGCAGATGCTGTTGGATTCTGACCTCCCTGCACTCAAAGTGAATTTTCTGGAACTACAAAACTCCAAATGGCGCGCTCTTAATTGCGTTGGAAAATAGACATCCAGGGCTTTCCAGAACTATATAATAGTCCATACTTTGATTAAGGATAGATGACGTAAACTGGCCTTGAACGCCAGTTCCATGCTGCATTCTGGAGTCAAACGCCAGAAACAGGTTGCAAAGTGGAGTTAAACGCCAGAAACAGGTTACAAACAGGCGTTCAACTCCAAGAAAGACCTCTACACGTGTAAAGCTCAATGCTCAGTCCAAGCACAAACCAAGTGGGCCCCAGAAGTGGATTTCTGCATCATTTACTCAATTCTGCAAACCCTAGTAACTAGTTTAGTATAAATAGGACTTTTTACTATCTTTGGAACATCTTTAGTTTCATCATTTGATCCTTTGATCACATTTTGGGGGCTGGCCATTCGGCCATGCCTGGACCTTATCACTCATGTATTTTCAACGGTAAAGTTTCTACACACCATAGATTAAGGTGTGGAGCTCTGCTGTTCCTCAAAGATTAATGAAAAGTACTACTATTTTTCTATTCAATTCAACTTATTCCGCTTCTAAGATATTTATTCGCACTTCAATATGATGGATGTGATGATCGTGACAGTCATTATCATTCTCAAATTATGAACACGTGCCTGACAACCACTTCCGTTCTACTTTAGATTGAATGGATATCTCTTGGATATCTAATACAGGGGACCGGGTCCGAGTTATTAGTGTCTTCGTGGTATAAGTTAGAACCCATGGACGGCCATTCTTGAGAATCCGGAAAGTCTAAACCTTGTCTGTGGTATTCTGAGTAGGATTCAGGGATTGAATTACTGTGACGAGCTTCAAACTCGCGAGTGCTGCGCGTAGTGACAGATGCAAAAGGATCAATGGATCCTATTCCAGTATGATCGAGAACCGACAGATGATTAGCCATGCAGTGATAGCGCATTGGACCATTTTCACTGAGAGGACAGGTGGCCATCGACAACGGTGATGCCTAACATACAGCTTGCCATGGAAAGGAGTAGGAAGGATTGGATGAAGACAGCAGGAAAGCAGAGGTTTAGAGGGACAAAAGCATCTCTATACGCTTATCTAAAATTCTCACCAATGAATTACATAAGTACCACTATCCTATTTTATATTTTATTTATCTTTTACTTATCAATTCATAAAATCAGTTGAATCTGCCTGACTGAGTTTTACAAGGTGACCATAGCTTGCTTCAAGCCGACAATCTCCGTGGGATCGACTCTTACTCACGTAAGGTTTATTACTTGGACGACCCAGTGCACTTGCTGGTTAGTTATACAAAGTTGTGAAACAGAATTAAGAACATAAACGTGCGTATTGAGTTTGTAGCGCCGTTACCAAGGATGGAATGATCACGATTTTGCACACCAAGTTTTTGGCGCCGTTGTCGGGGATTGTTTGAGTTTGAACAACTGACGGTTCATCTTGTTGCTCAGATTAGGTAACTTTATTTTAAATTTAACCTTTTTGTTTTTATTATTCTTATTTTAAAAAAATCAAAAGTTTTTCTTTTTTTGTTTTTCCCAATTAATTTTCAAAAAATAAAAAAAAAATTATAAAATCATAAAATCAAAAATAATTTTTGTTTCTTGTTTGAGTCTAGATTCAAGTTTTAAGTTTGGTGTTAATTGCATCTTCTTAATTTTAAAAAAAAAAAATTATTTTTGAAAATTTCATGCATTGCATTCTTCATGATCTTCAAGTCGTTCTTGGCCAGTCTTCTTGTTTGATCTTCATATTTTCTTGTTTTGTGTCTTTTCTTGTTTTTCATATGCATTTTCAATTTGTTAATGTCTAAAGAATAAAATTTTTTTTAGTTTGGTGTCTTGCATGTTTTCTTTTCTTGAAAATTTTTCAAAATAAGTTCTCGATGTTCATCTTGGCATTCAAAGTGTTCTTGGTGTTCATCTTGACATTCATAGTGTTCTTGCATGCATCACATATTTTGATCCAAAATTTTCATGCATTGAGTCTTTTTTATGTTTTTCTCTCTCATCATTAAAATTTAAAAATAAAAAAAATATCTTTCTCTTATTTCACTCATAATTTTCGAAAATTTGATTTGATTTAGTCAAAAATTTTTAAAATTTAGTTATTTCTTATGAGTCAAATCAAATTTTTAATTTAAAATCTTATCTTTTTCAAATCTTTTTCAAAAATCAAATCTTTTTCATTTGTCTTTCATAACTTTCGAAATTTTCAAAATTAATTTTCAAAATCTTTTTCATAATTTTCGAAAATCTTATTAGCATTTAATATGATTGATTCAAAAATATTAAGTTGTTACTTGCCTATTAAGAAAGGTTCAATCTTTAAATTTTAAAATCATATCTTTTTGTTTCTTGTTAGTCAAGTAATCAACTTTAGTTTTCAAAATTAAATCTTTTTCAATTTCAATCACATCTTTTTCAAAATCAATTTCAAAATTCTTTCTAACTTCTCCCCTAACCTCTTATCTTTTTAAAATTGACTTTCAAATCTTTTTCAATCAATCTTATCTTTTTGTTTCAATCATATCTTTTTCAAAAATAAATTTCAAATCTCTTTTACTCAATCATATCTTTTTGTTTCAATCATATCTTTTTCAAAACTACCCAACTAACTCTCTACCTTTAATTTTCGAAAATCCCTTCCCTCTTTTTCAAAATTTCGTTTTAATTAACTAATTGTTTTAATTTTAATTTAATTTAATTTCAATTTTAATTTTCAAATTTTAAATTTAAATTTAAAATATTTTTATTTTATTTTGTTAAATTTTCAAATTCTTCTCTCATCTCTAATCTCCTTCTATTTATTTATTCATCCATTAACACTTCTATCCTCACCACTGTATTTGGATTCTCATCTTTTCCTTCTTCTATTCTTACTTTCTTTTACTCACATAAAGGAACCTCTCTCTACTGAGGCAAAGAGGATCCCTATTATTTTCTGTTCTCTTCTTTTTCATATGAGCAGGAATAAGGATAAGAACATTCTTGTTGAAGCTGATCCTAAACCTGAAAGAACTCTGAAGAGGAAGCTAAGGGAAGCTAAAGCACAACTCTCTGGAGAAAATCTGACAGAAATTTTCAAAAAAGAAGATATGGCCAAAAATAATAACAATGCAAGGAGGATGCTTGGTGACTTCACTGCACCTAATTCCAATTTACATGGAAGAAGCATCTCAATTCCTGCCATTGGAGCAAACAATTTTGAGCTTAAACCTCAATTAGTTTCTCTGATGCAACAGAACTGCAAGTTTCATGGACTTCCATATGAAGATCTTTTTCAGTTCTTGACTGAATTCTTGCAGATCTGTGATACTATTAAGACCAATGGGGTTGATCCCGAGGTCTACAGGCTTATGCTTTTCCCGTTTGCTGTAAGAGACAGAGCTAGAATATGGTTGGACTCTCAACCTAAGGATAGCCTGAACTCTTGGGATAAGCTGGTCACGGCTTTCTTAGCCAAGTTCTTTCCTCCTCAAAAGCTTAGTAAGCTTAGAGTGGATGTTCAAACCTTCAGACAGAAAGAAGGTAAATCCCTCTATGAAGCTTGGGAGAGATATAAGCAACTGACCAAAAGGTGTCCTTCTGACATGCTTTCAGAATGGACCATCCTGGATATATTCTATGATGGTCTGTCTGAACTATCAAAGATGTCACTGGACCATTCTGCAGGTGGATCCATTCACCTAAAGAAAATGTCTACAGAAGCTCAAGAACTCGTTGACATGGTTGCAAATAACCAGTTCATGTACACTTCTGAAAGGAATCCTGTGAATAATGGGACGCCTATGAGGAAGGGAGTTCTTGAAATTGATACTCTGAATGCCATATTAGCTCAGAACAAAATATTGACTCAGCAAGTCAATATGATTTCTCAGAGTCTGAATAGAATGCAAGCTGTATCCAACAGTACTCAAGAGGCATCTTCTGAGGAAGAAGCTTATGATCCTGAGAACCCTGCAATAGCAGAGGTAAATTACATGGGTGAACCCTATGGAAACACCTATAATCCCTCATGGAGAAATCACCCAAATCTCTCATGGAAGGATCAACAAAAGTCTCAACAAGGCTTTAATAATGGTAGAAGAAACAGGGTTAGCAATAGTAAACCTTTTCCATCATCCACTCAGCAATAGACAGAGAACTCTGAGCAGAATCTATCTAACTTAGCAAATATAGTCTCTGATATATCTAAGGCCACTTTAAGTTTCATGAATGAAACAAGGTCCTCCATTAGAAATCTGGAGGCACAAGTGGGCCAGCTGAGTAAAAGGGTCACTGAAACACCTCCTAGTACTCTCTCAAGCAATTCAGAAGAGAATCCAAAGAGAGAGTGCAAGGCCATTGGTATAACCAAACTGGCCGAACCTACAAAGGAGGGAGAGGACGTGAATCCCAGTGAGGAAGACCTCCTGGGACGTTCAGTGATCAATAAAGAGTTTCCCTTTGAGGAACCAAAGGAATCTGAGACTCATCTAGAGACTATAGAGATTCCATTGAACTTCCTTCTGCCCTTCATGAGCTCTGATGAGTATTCTTCTTCTGAAGAGAATGAGGATGTTACTGAAGAGCAAGTTGCCAAGTACCTTGGTGCAATCATGAAGCTGAATGCCAAATTATTTGGTAATGAGACTTAGGAAGATGAACCTCCCTTGCTCACCAATGAACTGAGTGATCTGGATCAACTGAGATTGCCTCAGAAGAAATAGGATCCTGGAAAATTCTTAATACCTTGTACCATAGGCACCATGACCTTTGAGAAAGCTCTATGTGACCTTGGGTCAGGGATAAACCTCATGCCCCTCTCTGTAATGGAGGAACTAGGAATCTTTAAGGTGCAAGCTGCCAGAATCTCATTAGATATGGCAGACAACTCAAGAAGACAGGCTTATGGACTAGTAGAGGACGTGTTAGTAAAAGTTGAAGGCCTTTACATCCCTGCTGATTTCATAATCACTAGACACTGGGAAAGATGAGGATGAATCCATTATCCTTGGAAGACCCTTCCTAGCCACAGCAAGAGCTGTGATTGATGTGGACAGAGGAGAGTTGGTCCTTCAACTGAATGAGGACTACCTTGTGTTTAAATCTCAATGATCTCCTTCTGTAACCATGGAGAGGAAGCATGAAAAGCTTCTCTCACTGCAGAATCAACCAAAGCCCGTACAGTCAAACTTTAAGTTTGGTGTTGGGAAGCCACAACTAAACTTTAAGTTTGGTGTTGAACCCCCACAACCAAACTCTAAGTTTAGTGTTGGGTGGTCCCAACCTTGCTCTGATTATCTGTGAGGCTCCATAAGAGCTCATTGTCAAGCTATTGACATTAAAGAAGCGCTTGTTGGGAGGCAACCCAATGTTATTTAATCATTTTTATTTTATTTTCTCTTTGTTATTTCATGTTTTATTAGGTTGATGATCATGTGAAGTCACAAAAATTATTGAGAAATCAAAAACAGAATGAAAAACAGCATTGAAAACAGCACACTCTAGAGGAAGGGCTTACTGGCGTTTAAACGCCAGTAAAGAGCATCTGGCTGGCGTTTAACGCTAGAACAGAGCATGAAACTGGCGTTAAATGCCAAAAACAAGCAGTAGTCTGGCGTTTAAATGCCAGGATTGCACCCAGAGGAAGGCTGGCGTTAAACGCCAGTAACAAGCATCAGACTGGTGTTTAACGCCAGAAACAAGCACCATACTGGCGTTCAACGCCAGAAACATGCTATAGACTGGCGTTGAACGCCCAAAACAAGCAAGGAAGTGGCGTTTAACGCCAGAAATATACTGCAGTCTGGCGTTAAATGCCAGGATTGCATGCATAGGGCGTTTTACACGTCTAAAGGGTGCAGGGATGAAAAAAAATTCTCAAACACCTCAGGATCTGTGGACCCCACAGGATCTCCACCTACTTCTTCTCTCCGCTTCACACCTTTCCATAACTCTCTTCCCCAAATACCCCTCACCAATCAACTCAATCACTCTTCCCCATCATCTCTTCACCAATTACATCCATCCTCTCTTCCCCAAAAACCCCACCTACCTTTACATTCAACATAATTTCCCTCCCAAACCCTAAACCCCTCTCCACTCCGATATAAACCCCTCATTCCCTCTTCATTTTCACACAACAAAACCCTCTCTTCTTCCCCTTGGCCGAAACCATCTCTCTCTCCCTCTCCTCCATTTTTCTTCTTCTTCTACTTCTTTCGTTCTTCTTTTGTTCAGGGACGAGCAAACATTTTATGTTTGGTATGGTAAAAGCATAGCTTTTTGTTTTTCCATGACCATTTATGGCACCTAAGGCCAGAGAAACCTCTAGAAAGAGGAAAGGGAAGGCAATTGCTTCCACCTCTGAGTCATTGGAGATGGAGAGATTCATGTCAAAGGTCCATCAAGACCATTTCTATGAAGTTGTGGCCAAGAAGAAAGTGATCCCTGAGGTTCCTTTCAAGCTCAAGAAGAATGAGTATCCGGAGATCCGACTTGAGGTCCAAAGAAGAGGATGGTAAGTTCTCACCAACCCCATTCAACAAATCGGGATCCTAATGGTTCAAGAGTTCTATGCAAACGCATGGATCACTAGGAACCATGATCAAAGTGTGAACCCGAATCCAAAGCATTGGCTCACCATGGTTCGGGAAAAATATTTAGATTTCAGTCCGGAAAATGTAAGGCTTGCGTTCAACTTGCCAATGATGGAAGAGAACACACGCCCCTACACAAGAAGGGTCAACTTTGATCAAAGGTTGGACCAAGTTCTCATAGACATATGTGAGGAAGGAGTTCAATGGAAAATTGACTCAAGAGGCAAGCCGGTTCAATTAAGAAGGCATAACCTCAAACCAGTGGCTAGGGGCTGGCTAGAGTTCATTCAATGCTCAATCATTCCTACTAGTAACCGGTCTGAAGTTACTATAGACTGGGCCATCATGATCCATAGTATCATGATTGGAGAAGAGGTGGAAGTTCATGAGATTATACCTCAAGAACTCTACAAGGTAGCTGACAAGTCCTCCACTTGGGCAAGGTTAGCCTTTCTTTACCTCATATGCCACCTCTGCAATTGGGCTGGAATTGACATAGAGGGAGATATCCTCATTGAAGAGGATAAACCCATCACTAAGAAAAGGATGGAGCAAATAAGAGATCATGGACCTCAACATGAGCATGAGGAGATTCCTCACCATGAAATTCCTGAGATGCCTCAGGGGATGCACTTTCCTCCACAGAATTATTGGGAACAAATCAACACTTCCCTAGGAGAATTAAGTTCCAACATGAGACAACTAAGGGTGGAGCATCAAGAGCACTCCATCATCCTCCATGAAATTAGAGAAGATCAAATAGCTATGAGGGAGGAGCAAGAAAGACAAGGAAGAGACATAGAGGAGCTCAAGAGCACCATTGGTTCTTCAAGAAGAGGAAGACGCCACCCTCACTAAGGTGGACTCATTCCTTAATCTCCTTGTCTATTTATTTTCTGTTTTTCGATTTTGGAGCATTATGTTTTATTTATGTTTGTGCCTTTACTATATGATCACTAGTGTCTAAGTGTCTATGCCTTAAAGTTATGAATATGAATCCATCACCTCTCTTCAATGAAAAATATTTTAATTACAAAAGAACAAGAAGTACATGGTTTCGAATTCATCCTTGAAACTAGTTTAATTATTTTGATGTGGTGACAATACTTTTTGTTTTCTGAATGAATGCTTGAACAGTGCATATGTCTTTTGAAGTTGTTGTTTATGAATGTTAAATATGTTGGCTCTTGAAAGAATGATGAAAAGGAGACATGTTATTTGATAATCTGAAAAATCATAAAAATGATTCTTGAAGCAAAAAAAGCAGTGAATACAAAAGCTTGCAGAAAAAAAAAGAGAAGAAAAATTGCAAAAAAAAAAAGAGAAAAAGAAAAAGAAAAAGCAAGCAGAAAAAGCCAAAAGCTCTTTAAACCAAAAGGCAAGAGCAAAAAGCCAATAGCCCTTAAAACCAAAAGGCAAGGGTAAATAAAAAGGATCCAAGGCTTTGAGCATCAGTGGATAGAAGGGCCTAAAGGAATAAAATCCTGGCCTAAGCGGCTAAACCAAGCTGTCCCTAACCATGTGCTTGTGGCGTGAAGGTGTCAAGTGAAAACTTGAGACTGAGCGGTTAAAGTCAAGGTCCAAAGCAAAAACAGAGTGTGCTTAAGAACCCTGGACACCTCTAATTGGGGACTTTAGCAAAGCTGAGTCACAATCTGAAAAGGTTCACCCAGTTATGTGTCTGTGGCATTTATGTATCTGGTGGTAATACTGGAAAACAAAGTACTTCGGGCCACGGCCAAGACTCATAAAGTAGCTATGTTCAAGAATCAACATACTGAACTAGGAGAATCAATAACACTATCTGAACTCTGAGTTCCTATAGATGCCAATCATTCTGAACTTCAATGGATAAAGTGAGATGCCAAAACTATTCAAGAGGCAAAAAGCTACAAGTCCCGCTCATCTGATTGGAGCTAAGTTTCATTGATATTTTGGAATTTATAGTATATTCTCTTCTTTTTATCCTATTTGATTTTCAGTTGCTTGGGGACAAGCAACAATTTAAGTTTAGTGTTGTGATGATCGGATAATTTATACGCTTTTTGGCATTATTTTTACATAGTTTTCAGTG
Source organism: Arachis hypogaea (assembly GCF_003086295.3). Classification (NCBI taxonomy): domain Eukaryota; kingdom Viridiplantae; phylum Streptophyta; class Magnoliopsida; order Fabales; family Fabaceae; genus Arachis; species Arachis hypogaea. The sequence continues at coordinate 77,809,385 of NC_092049.1, read as the reverse complement.
AAATTTAGTTAGTTTTTAGTATATTTTTATTAGTTTTTAATTAAAATTCACATTTCTGGACTTTACTATGAGTTTGTGTTTTTTTCTGTGATTTCAGGTATTTTCAGGCTAAAATTGAGGGACCTGAGCAAAAATCAGATTCAGAGGTTCAATAAGGACTGCAGATGCTGTTGGATTCTGACCTCCCTGCACTCAAAGTGGATTTTCTGGAGGTACAGAACTCCAAATTGTGTGCTCTCAATTGCGTTGGAAAGTAGACATCCATGGCTTTCCAGCAATATATAATGGTTCATACTTTAATTAAAATTAGATGATTAAACGGGCGTTGAACGCCAGTTCCATGCTGTATTCTGGAGTCAAACGCCAGAAACAGGTTGCAAAGTGGAGTTAAACACCAGAAACAGGTTACAAACTGGCGTTCAACTCCAAGAAAGACCTCTACACGTGTAAAGCTCAATGCTTAGCCAAAGCACACACCAAGTGGGCCACAGAAGTGGATTTCTGCATCATTTACTCAATTCTGCAAACCCTAGTAACTAGTTTAGTATAAATAGGACTTTTTACTATCTTCGGAACATCTTTAGTTTCATCTTTTGATCTTTTGATCATGTTTTTCGGGCTGGCCATTCGGCCATGCCTGGACCTTATCAATCATGTATTTTCAACGGTAGAGTTTCTACACACCATAGATTAAGGTGTGGAGCTCTGCTGTTCCTCAAAGATTTATGCAAAGTACTACTGTTTTTCTATTCAATTCAACTTATTCCGCTTCTAAAATATTCATTCGCACTTCAATATGATGGATGTGATGATCGTGATAGTCATTATCATTCTCAAATTATGAACGCGTGCCTGACAACCACTTCCGTTCTACTTTAGATTGAATGGATATCTCTTGGATATCTAATACAGGGGACCGGGTCCGAGTTATTAGTGTCTTCGTGGTATAAGTTAGATCCCATGGACGGCCATTCTTGAGAATCCGGAAAGTCTAAACCTTGTCTGTGGTATTCCGAGTAGGATTCAGGGATTGAGTGACTGTGACGAGCTTCAAACTTGCGAGTGCTGGGCGTAGTGACAGATGCAAAAGGATCAATGGATCCTATTCCAGTATGATCGAGAACCGACAGATGATTAGCCATGCAGTGACAGCACATTAGACCATTTTCACTGAGAGGACAGGTGGCCATTGACAACGGTGATGCCTAACATACAGCTTGCCATGGAAAGGAGTAGGAAGGATTGGATGAAGATAGCAGGAAAGCAGATGTTCAGAGGGACGAAAGCATCTCTATACGCTTATCTGAAATTCTCACCAATGAATTACATAAGTACCACTATCCTATTTTATATTTTATTTATCTTTTACTTATCAATTCATAAAATCAGTTGAATCCGCCTGACTGAGATATACAAGGTGACCATAGCTTGCTTCAAGCTGACAATCTCCGTGGGATCGACCCTTACTCACGTAAGGTTTATTACTTGGACGACCTAGTGCATTTGCTGGTTAGTTGTACGAAGTTGTGAAACAGAATTAAGAACATGAACGTGCGTATTGAGTTTGTAGCGCCGTTACCAAGGAAGGAATGATCACGATGTCGCACACCAACTTTTTGGCGCCGTTGCCAAGGATTGTTCGAGTTTGAACAACTGACGGTTCATCTTGTTGCTCAGATTAGGTAACTTTATTTTAATTTTAAACTTTTTGTTTTTATTATTCTTATTTTCAAAAAAATCAAGAATTTTTCTTTTTTTTGTTTTTCCCAATTAATTTTTGAAAAGTCAAAAAAAAATTTATAAAATCATAAAATCAAAAATAATTTTGTGTTTCTTGTTTGAGTCTAGAGTCAAGTTTTAAGTTTGGTGTTAATTGCATCTTTTTAATTTTCAAAAAAAAATATTTTTGAAAATTTCATGCATTGCATTCTTCATGATCTTCAAGTCGTTCTTCGCCATTCTTCTTGTTTGATCTTCATATTTTCTTGTTTTGTGTCTTTTCTTGTTTTTCATATGAATTTTAAATTTCTTAATGTCTAAAGAATAAAAAAATTTTTTAGTTTGGTGTCTTGCATGTTTTCTTTTCTTGAAAATTTTTCAAAATAAGTTCTTGGTGTTCATCTTGGCATTCAAAGTGTTCTTGGTGTTCATCTTGACATTCATAGTGTTCTTGCATGCATCACATATCCAAAATTTTCATTCATTGAGTCTTTTTTATGTTTTTCTCTCTCATCATTAAAATTCAAAAATAAAAAAATATCTTTCTCTTATTTTCACTCATAATTTTCGAAAATTTGATTTGATTTAGTAAAAAATTTTAAAAATTTAGTTATTTCTTATGAGTCAAATCAAATTTTCAATTTAAAAATCTTATCTTTTTCAAATATTTTTCAAAAATCAAATCTTTTTCATTTGTCTTTCATAACTTTCGAAATTTTCAAAATTAATTTTCAAAAATCTTTTTCATAATTTTCGAAAATCTTTTTCATAATTTTCGAAAATCTTATTAGCATTTAATATGATTGATTCAAAAATATTAAGTTGTTACTTGCCTATTAAGAAAGGTTCAATCTTTAAATTTTAAAATCATATCTTTTTGTTTCTTGTTAGTCAAGTAATCAACTTTAGTTTTCAAAATTAAATCTTTTTCAATTTCAATCATATCTTTTCAAAATCAATTTCAAAATTCTTTCTAACTTCTCCCCTAACCTCTTATCTTTTTAAAATTGACTTTCAAATCTTTTTCAATCAATCTTATCTTTTTGTTTCAATCATATCTTTTTCAATTTCAATCATATCTTTTTCAAAAACAAATTTCAAATCTCTTTTACTCAATCATATCTTTTTGTTTCAATCATATCTTTTTCAAAACTGCCCAACTAACTCTCTAACTTTAATTTTCGAAAATCCCTTCCCTCTTTTTCAAAATTTCGTTTTAATTAACTAATTGTTTTAATTTTAATTTAATTTAATTTCAATTTTAATTTTCAAATTTTAAATTTAAATTTAAAATATTTTTATTTTATTTTGTTAATTTTTGAATTCTTCTCTCATCTCTAATCTCCTTCTATTTATTTATTCATCCATTAACACTTCTATCCTCACCCCTGTGTTTGGATTCTCATCTTTTCCTTCTTCTATTCTTACTTTCTTCTACTCACATAAAGGAACCTCTCTCTACTGAGGCAAAGAGGATTCCTATTATTTTCTGTTCACTTCTTTTTCATATGAGCAGGAACAAGGATAAGAACATTCTTGTTAAAACTGATCCTGAACCTGAAAGAACTCTGAAGAGGAAGCTAAGGGAAGCTAAAGCACAACTCTCTGGAGAAAATCTGACAAAAATTTTTGAAAAAGAAGAAGATATGGCCGAAAATAATAACAATGCAAAGAGGATACTTGGTGACTTCACTGCACCTAATTCCAATTTACATGGAAGAAGCATCTCAATTCCTGCCATTGGAGCAAACAATTTTGAGCTTAAACCTCAATTAGTTTCTCTGATGCAACAGAACTGCAAGTTTCATGGACTTCCATCTGAAGATCCTTTTCAGTTCTTGACTGAATTCTTGCAGATCTGTGATACTGTTAAGACCAATGGGGTTGATCCCGAGGTCTACAGGCTTATGCTTTTCCTGTTTGCTGTAAGAGACAGAGCTAGAATATTGTTGGACTCTCAACCTAAGGATAGCCTGAACTCTTGGGATAAGCTGGTCACGTCTTTCTTAGCCAAGTTCTTTCCTCCTCAAAAGCTTAGTAAGCTTAGAGTGGATGTTCAAACCTTCAGACAGAAAGAAGGTGAATCCCTCTATGAAGCTTGGGAGAGATATAAGCAAGTGACCAAAAGGTGTCCTTCTGACATGCTTTCAGAATGGACCATCCTGGATATATTCTATGATGGTCTGTCTGAACTATCAAAGATGTCACTGGACCATTCTGCAGGTGGATCCATTCACCTAAAGAAAACGCTTGCAGAAGCTCAAGAACTCATTGACATGGTTGCAAATAACCAGTTCATGCACACTTCTGAAAGGATTCCTGTGAATAATGGGACGCCTATGAGGAAGGGAGTTCTTGAAATTGATACTCTGAATGCCATATTAGCTCAGAAAAAAATATTGACTCAGCAAGTCAATATGATTTCTTAAAGTCTGAATGGAATGCAAGCTGCATCCAACAGTACTCAAGAGGCATCTTCTGAGGAAGAAGCTTATGATCTTGAGAACCCTACAATAGCCGAGGTAAATTACATGGGTGAACCCTATGGAAACACCTATAATCCCTCATGGAGAAATCACCCAAATCTCTCATGGAAGGATCAACAAAAGCCTCAACAAGGCTTTAATAATGGTGGAAGAAACAGGTTTAGCAATAGTAAACCTTTTCCATCATCCACTCAGCAACAGACAGAGAACTCTGAGCAGAATCCATCTAACTTAGCAAATATAGTCTCTGATCTATCTAAGGCCACTTTAAGTTTCATGAATGAAACAAGGTCCTCCATTAGAAATCTGGAGGCACAAGTGGGCCAGCTGAGTAAAAGGGTCACTGAAACACCTCCTAGTACTCTCCCAAGCAATACAGAAGAGAATCCAAAGAGAGAGTGCAAGGCCATTGGTATAACCAAACTGGCCGAACCTACAAAGGAGGGAGAGGACGTGAATCCCAGTGAGGAAGACCTCCTGGGACGTTCAGTGATCAATAAGGAGTTTCCCTCTGAGGAACCAAAGAAACTGAGACTCATCTAGAGACCATAGAGATTCCATTGAACTTCCTTCTGCCCTTCATGAGCTCTAATGAGTATTCTTCTTCTGAAGAGAATGAGGATGTTACTGAAGAGTAAGTTGCCAAGTACCTTGGTGCAATCATGAAGCTGAATGCCAAATTATTTGGTAATGAGACTTGGGAAGATGAACCTCCCTTGCTCACCAATGAACTAAGTGATCTGGATCAACTGAGATTGCCTCAGAAGAAACAGGATCCTGAAAAGTTCTTAATACCTTGTACCATAGGCACCATGACGTTTGAGAAGGCTCTATGTGACCTTGGGTCAGGGATAAACCTCATGCCCCTCACTGTAATGGAGGAACTGGGAATATTTGAGGTGCAAGCTGCCAGAATCTCATTAGAGATGGCAGACAACTCAAGAAGACAGGCTTATAGACTAGTGGAGGACGTGTTAGTAAAGGTTGAAGGCCTTTACATCCCTGCTGATTTTATAATCACTAGACAATGGGAAGGATAAGGATGAATCCATCATCCTTGGAAGACCCTTCCTAGCCACAGCAAGAGCTGTGATTGATGTGGACAGAGGAGAGTTGGTCCTTCAACTGAATGAGGACTACCTTATATTTAAAACTCAAGGATCTCCTTCTGTAACGTTGGAGAGGAAGCATGACAAACTTCTCTCACTGCAGAGTCAACCAAAGCCCCCACAGTCAAACTCTAAGTTTGGTGTTGAACCCCCACAACCAAACTCTAAGTTTGGTGTTGGGAGGTCCCAACCTTGCTCTGATTTTCTGTGAGGCTCTATGAGACTGTCAAGCTATTGACATTAAAGAAGCGCTTGTTGGAAGGCAACCCAATGTTATTTAATCATTTTTATTTTATTTTCTCTTTGTTATTTCATGTTTTATTAGGTTGATGATCATGTGAAGTCACACAAACTACTGAAAAATCAAAAACAGAATGAAAAACAGCATTGAAAATAGCACACCCTGGAGGAAGAACTTACTGGCGTTTAAACGCCAGTAAGGAGCATCTGGCTAGCGTTTAACGCCAGAACAGAGCATGAAATTGGCGTTAAACGCTAGAAACAAGCAGCAGTCTGGCGTTTAATTGCCAGGATTGCACCCAGAGGAAGGCTGGCGTTAACCGCCAGAAACAAGCATCAGACTGGCGTTTAACGCCAAATACATGCACATACTGGCGTTCAACGCCAGAAACATGCTATAGACTAGCGTTGAACACCCAAAACAAGCAAAGAAGTGGCGTTTAATGCCAGAAACATGCTACAGTCTGGCATTAAACACTAGGATTGCATGTATAGGGCGCTTTACACGTCTAAAGGGTGCAGGGATGAAACAAATCCTCAAACACCTCAGGATCTGTGGACCCCACAGGATTCCCTCAGGATCTGTGGACCCCACAGGATCCCCACCTACTTCTTCTCTCCTCTTCACACCTTTCCATAACTCTCTTCCCCAAATACCCCTCACCAATCAACTCAATCACTCTTCTCCATCATCTCTTCACCAATCACATCCATCCTCTCTTCCCCAAAAACCCCACCTACCTTTACATTCAACATAATTTCCCTCCCAAACCCTAAACCCCTCTCCACTCCTATATAAACCCCTCATTCCCTCTTTATTTTCACACAACAAAACCCTCTCTTCTTCCCCTTGGCTGAAACTATCTCTCTCTCCCTCTCCTCCATTTTTCTTCTTTTTCTACTTCTTTCTTTCTTCTTTTGCTCGGGGACGAGAAAACATTTTAAGTTTGGTGTGGTAAAAGCATAGCTTTTTGTTTTTCCATAACCATTTATGGCACCTAAGGCCAGAGAAACCTCTAGAAAGAGGAAAGGGAAGGCAATTGCTTCCACCTCTGAGTCATGAGAGAAGGAGAGATTCATCTCAAAGGTCCATCAAGACCACTTCTATGAAGTTATGGCCAAGAAGAAAGTGATCCCTGAGGTTCCTTTCAAGCTCAAGAAGAATGAGTATCCGGAGATCCGACTTGAGATCCAAAGAAGAGGATGGGAAGTTCTCACCAACCCCATTCAACAAGTCGGGATCCTAATGGTTCAAGAGTTCTATGCAAACACATGGATCACTAGGAACCATGATCAAAGTGTGAACTCGAATCCAAAGCATTGGCTCACCATGGTTCGGGGAAAATACTTAGATTTCAGTCCAGAAAATGTAAGGCTGGCGTTCAACTTGCCAATGATAGAAGAGAATGCATGCCTCTACACAAGAAGGGTCAACTTGGTCAAAGGTTGGACCAAGTCCTCAAAGACATATGTGAGGAAGGAGATCAATGGAAAATTTACTCAAGAGGCAAGCCGGTTCAATTAAGAAGGCATGACCTCAAAGCAGTGGCTAGGGGATGGCTAGAGTTTATTCAACGCTCAATCATTCCTACTAGTAACTGGTCTAAAGTTACTATAGACCGGGCCATCATGATCCATAGTATCATGATTGGAGAAGAGGTGGAAGTTCATGAGATTATACCTCAAGAACTCCACAAGGTAGCTGACAAGTCCTCCACTTGGGCAAGGTTAGCCTTTCTTCACCTCATATGCCACCTCTGCAATTCGGCTGGAATTGACATAGAGGGAGATATCCTCATTGAAGAGGATAAACCCATCACTAAGAAAAGGATGGAGCAAATAAGAGATCATGGACCTCAACATGAGCATGAGGAGATTCCTCACCATGAAATCCCTGAGATGCCTCAAGGGATGCACTTTCCTCCACAGAATTATTGGGAACAAATCAACACTTCCCTAGAAGAATTAAGTTCCAACATGGGACAACTAAGGGTGGAGCATCAAGAGCACTCCATCATCCTCCATGAAATTAGAGAAGATCAAATAGCTATGAGGGAGGAGCAAGAAAGACAAGGAAGAGACATAGAGGAGCTCAAGAGCACCATTGGTTCTTCAAGAAGAGGAAGACGCCACCCTCACTAAGGTGGATGATGAGCGGATAATTTATACGCCTTTTGGCATTGTTTTTAGGTAGTTTTTAATATGTTTTAGTCACTTTTTGTTATATTATTATTAGTTTATAAATAAAAATCACATTTCTAGACTTTACTATGAGTTTGTGTGTTTTTCTGTGATTTCAGATAATTTCTGGCTGAAATTGAGGGAGCTGAGCAAAAATCTGATTCAGGCTGAAAAAGGACTGCAAATGCTATTGGATTCTGACCTCTCTGCACTCGAAATGGATTTTCTGGAGCTACAAAAGTCCAATTGGCGCACTCTCAATTGCATTGGAAAGTAGACATCCAAGGTTTTCCAGAAATATATAATAGTCCATACTTTGCTCAAGGATAGGTGACATAAACTGGCGTTCAACGCCAGTTTCATGTTGCAGTCTGGCGTTAAACGCTAGAAATAGGTTATAAGTTGGAGTTGAACACCCAAAATAGGTTACAACCTGGCGTTCAACTCCAGAAATAGCCTAGGCACGTGGGAAGCTTAAGTTTCAGCTCCAGCACATACCAAGTGGGCCCCAAAAGTGGATTTCTGCACCAATTATCTTAGTTTATTCATTTTCTATAAACCTAGGTTACTAGTTTAGTATTTAAACAACTTTTAGAGATTTATTTTGCACCTCATGACATTTTAGATCTGAACTTTGTACTCTTTGACGGCATGAGTCTCTAAACTCCATTGTTGGGGGTGAGGAGCTCTGCTGTGTTTCGATGAATTAATGCAACTATTTCTGTTTTCTATTCAAACACGCTTTTTTCTATCTAAGATGTTCATTCGCACTTCAACATGATGGATGTGATGATCCGTGACAGTCATCACCATTCTCAACCTATGAACGCGTGCCTGACAACCACCTCCGTTCTACCTTCGATTGAATGAATATCTCTTGGATTCCTTAATCAGAATCTTCGTGGTATAAGCTAGAATCCATTGGCAGCATTCTTGAGAATCCGGAAAGTGTAAACCTTGTCTGTGGTATTCCGAGTAGGATTCAGGTATTGAATGAATGTAACGAGCTGCAAACTCGCGAGTGTTGGGCGTAGTGACAGACGCAAAAGGATCAATAGATCCTATTCTGACATGATCGAGAACCGACAGATGATTAGCCGTGCGGTGATAGCGCACCTGGACCTTTTTCACTGAGAGGACGGATGGTAGCCATTGACAACGGTGATCCACCAACACACAGCTTGCCATAGGAGGAACCTTGCGTGCGTGAAGAAGAAGACAGGGAGAAAGCAGAGATTCAGAAGACAAAGCATCTCCAAAACTCCAACATATTCTCCATTACTACAGAACAAGTATTTATTTCATGCTCTTTTATTCTTCGCAATTCAAACTGATAACTATAATTGATTTCCTGACTAAGATTTACAAGATAACCATAGATTGCTTCAAACTGACAATCTCCGTGGGATTCGACCCTTACTCATGTAAGGTATTACTTGGACGACCCAGTGCACTTGCTGGTTAGTGGTACGAGTTGTGAAAAGTGTGATTTACAATTCGTGCACCAAGTTTTTGGCACCGTTGCCGGGGATAGTTGAGTTTGAACAACTGACGGTTCATCCTGTTGCTTAGATTAGGAAAATTTTGTCTTTTGGGTCAGAGTCTTTTACTTTCTTTTCAAAAAAAAAATCTTTCAAAAATTTTTATTTTTCTTTATTAATCTGTAATTTGTCTTTGAGTCTTTTATTATTGTTCTTGTTAGAATTTTAGAATCCTTATTTTTTTTTTCAAATTTTTTTTTCAAAATTTTATTTTTCTTTTACTAATAATTGAATTTTTCTGTTTGAGTTTAGTTTCATATTTTAAGTTTGGTGTCAATAGCATATTTTATATTTTTCTTTAAATTTTTGAATTTGTGTTCTTTGTTTTTCCTGGATCTTCAAGTTGTTCTTGTTTATTTTTCTTGTTTGATCTTCAAGTTGTTCTTGTTCTTGTTTGATCTTTGAATTTGTGTTCTTTGTTTTTCTTTGTTTATTTTCGAAAAAAAAATTTTCTTAGTTATTAAAAATACTTCTTCAAAATAAGTGTTACATTTACAGCCCAATTGGCTAGAGCGTTGGTCTATGTTCTTGGTAATTGGGTATCTTCTTTTTAAAATCTTTTTTTAAAATAATTTTTCTTTGATTAAATCTTGTGCCAAACTTTAAGTTTGGTGTTTTCTTGTTAATCTTTCTATAATTTTCTAAAATTTTATTGAGGTTTTCTGAAAATTTTAAGTTTGGTGTTCTTTCTTCATGTTCTTGTGTTCTTGTGATTCTTCAAAGCGTTCTTGAGTCTTCCTTGTGTTTTGATCTTAAAATTTTTAAGTTTGGTGTTCCTTGGTGTTTTCCCTCCAAAGTTTTCGAAAACAAAGAGCATTAGATCTAAAAATTTTAAGTTGTGTGTCTTTTGTGTGTTTTTCTCTTTCATCATAAAATTCAAAAATAAAAAAAATATCTTTTCTAACTATTTTTAAGCAAATATTTCGAATTTTTTTTTTAAAAATTCAGATTTCAATTTCAAAATTTTATCTTATCTTAGTTTTAAAAAAATTTCAAAATTCAAATCTTTTTCAAAAAAATTCATATCTTTTTCAAAATCTTATCTTATCTTATTTCAAATTCAAATTTCAATTTTCAACTTCCAAAATTCAAAATTCAAATTTCAAAATTTCAAATTTCAAATTTCAAAACTTCCTAACCACTTTCTCTCTCTCCATTTTTCGAAAATCCTTACCCCTTATTTTTCAAATCTTTTTAATTAATTAATTATTTTAGTTTTCAATTTCCTTTTAATTTCTAAACTTATATTTGATTTTTCACTTATTTTATTTTATTTTATTTTAATTTCGGTTTTCAAAAAAAAAAAAATATTTACAATCCACATCATCTCCCTTTCTCCATCATGGACCTAAGTGGAAATGAACAGTCCAGAAGGACTCTGGGGTCATATGCTAACCCCACTACTGCTTCATATGGGAGTAGTATCTGTATACCCTCCATCGGAGTCAGTAGCTTTGAGTTGAATCCTCAGCTCATTATCATGGTGCAGCAAAGTTGCCAGTATTCCGATCTTCCACAGGAAGAACCTACAGAGTTTCTGGCACAGTTTTTACAAATTACTGACACAGTACATGATAAGGAGGTAGATCAGGATGTCTACAGATTATTACTGTTTCCATTTGCTGTAAAAGACCAAGCTAAGAGGTGGTTAAATAAGCAACCTAAGGCTAGCATAAGGACATGGAAACAGCTGTCAAAAAAATTCCTGAATCAATATTTCCCTCTAAAACGGATGACACAGCTAAGGCTGAACATCCAAGGCTTTAAACAAGGAGATAATGAATCTCTTTATGATGCCTAGGAGAGATACAGAGAGATGCTAAGAAATTGCCCCTCTGAAATGTTTTCAGAGTGGGTGCAGTTAGACATCTTCTATTATGGGCTTATAGAGAAAGCTCAGATGTCTTTGGACCACTCAGCTGGTGGATCTATACACATGAGAAAGACAATTGAAGAAGCTCAAGAGTTCATTGATACAGTTGCCAGAAATCAGCATCTGTACCTAAGTAGTGAGTCTTCCATGAAAGAAGAGGCTAAAACAGTAACTGCTGAACTCAGTCCTGCAGAACAAGTTACTGAATTCAATCAGCAATTAGATTTTCTAACATAACAGCTAGTCAAATTCAAGGAGATACTACAAGACGCAAGAATGGCTAATATGAATATGGAAGTACAGTTGAAGCAAACAAAACAGCAGTTATCAAAACAAATAACAGAAGAGTGCCAAGCAGTTCAATTAAGAAGTGGGAAAATATTAAATACCTCACTTCAGAGCAGCAGAAAGCCAAGAAAAGAACAACTGACAGAGGATGAGCAAAATACTATCCAAAATCCCTCTGAGGACAGTAAGAGCCCAGAGAGGAATAACTCTGGCATTCAAACGCCAGAAAAGGGTGCAAAGCTGGCGTTAAACGCCCAACCCACGCATAGTTCTGGCGTTCAAACGCTAGGAACAGGCAAGGAGCTGGCGTCAAACCCCCAATGGAAGCTCAGTTCTGGCGTTCACGCCAGAAACAGGTAGGAAGTTGGTGTCCAACGCTAATCAAGCTTCCAACCCTGGCATTCAAACGCCAGTGAGGGATCAGACACACACAAGTGCTGATAACAACCCCTCTAAAAAGGCTGTCCCAACCACTTCTGTAGGAAATAAACCTGCAGCAGCCAAGGTAGAGGAGTACAAAGCCAAGATACCTTATCCTCAAAAACTCCGCCAAGAGGAGCTGGATAGGTAATTTACTCGCTTTGCAGACTATCTCAGGACTCTTGAAATGAAGATTCTGTTTGCAGAGGCACTTGAGCAAATACCATCTTATGCCAAGTTCATGAAAGATATCTTGAGTCATAAGAAGGATTGGAGAGAAACTGAAAAAGTTCTCCTCACTAAAGAATGCAGTGCAGTCATTCTGAAAAGCTTCCAGAAAAGCTTAAAGATCCCGGGAGCTTTATGATACCATGCATATTAGAGGGTAATTGCACCAAGACAGCTTTATGTGATCTTGGGGCGAGCATCAACCTAATCCCTGCATCCACTATCAGAAAGCTTGGCTTAACTGAAGAGGTCAAACCAACCCGGATCTGTCTTCAACTTGCTGATGGCTCCATTAAATACCCATCAGGCATAATTGAGGACATGATTGTCAAGGTTGGGCCATTTGCCTTCCCTACTGACTTTGTAGTGCTGGAAATGGAGGAGCACAAGAGTGCAACTCTCATTCTAGGAAGACCATTCCTAGCAACTGGAAGAACCCTCATTGACGTCCAAAAAGGGGAGATAACCCTGAGAGTCAATGAGGATGAGTTTAAATTGAATGTTGTCAAAGCTATGCAACATCCAGACACATCAGACGACTGCCTGAGCATTGATATTATTGACTCCCTAGTGGAAGAGGTCAATATGACTGAGAGTCTCGAATCAGAGCTAGAGGACATTTTTAAAGATGTTCAGCTTGATCTGGAGGATTCAGAGGAATTGAAAGAGCCTCTGAAACTTCCTCAGAAAGAGGAAAAACCTCCTAAAACTGAGCTCAAACCATTACCACCATCCCTGAAATATGCATTTCTGGGAGGAGGTGACACTTTTCCGGTGATCATAAGCTCTGCTTTAAATCCCCTGGAAGAGGAAGCACTACTTCAAGTGCTAAGGACACACAAGACAGCTCTTGGGTGGTCCATAGGTGACCTTAAGGGCATCAGCCCAGCAAGATGCATGCACAAGATCCTATTGGAGGATGATGCTATGCCAGTGGTTTAACCACAGAGGCGGCTAAATCCAGCCATGAAGGAAGTGGTGCAGAAAGAGGTCACCAAGTTACTGGAGGCTGGGATTATTTATCCTATCTCTGATAGTCCCTGGGTGAGCCCTGTCCAAGTTGTCCCCAAAAAGGGAGGCATGACAGTGGTTCATAATGAAAAAAATGAACTGGTTTCTACAAGAACAGTTACAGGGTGGCGCATATGTATTGACTATAGAAGTCTCAATACAGCCACCAGAAAGGATCATTTTCCTTTACCATTCATAGACCAGATGCTAGAAAGATTAGCAGGTCATGATTATTACTACTTTTTGAATGGCTATTCAGGCTACAACCAAATTGTAGTAGATCCCCAGGATCAAGAGAAAACAGCATTCACATGTCCATCTGGAGTATTCGCCTACAGAAGGATGCCATTTGGGCTGTGTAATGCACCTGCAACCTTTCAGAGATGCATGCTCTCTATTTTCTCTGATATGGTGGAAAAATTTTTGGAAGTCTTCATGGATGACTTCTCAGTATATGGAGACTCATTCAGCTCCTGTCTTGATCACCTGACATTGGTTCTGAAAAGATGCCAAGAGACTAACCTGGTTTTAAACTGGGAAAAATGTCACTTTATGGTGACTGAAGGGATTGTCCTTGGGCACAATATTTCGAACAAGGGAATAGAGGTGGATCAAGCTAAGGTAGAGGTAATTGAAAAATTACCACCACCTGCCAATGTTAAGGTAATCAGAAACTTTTTGGGGCATGCAGGATTCTATAGGAGGTTTATAAAGGATTTTTCAAAAATTGCAAAACTTCTGAGCAATCTGCTAGCTACTGACACACCATTTATGTTTGACACAGAGTGTCTGCAGGCGTTTGAAACTCTGAAAGCTAAGCTGGTCACAGCACCAGTTATTTCTGCACCAGACTGGACATTACCATTTGAACTAATGTGTGATGCCAGTGACCATGCCATTGGTGCAGTATTGGGACAGAGGCATAACAAGCTTCTGCTTGTTATTCATTATGCTAGCCGCATTTTAAATGATGCCCAGAAAAATTATACAACCACAGAAAAAGAGCTACTTGCAGTGGTTTATGCCATTGACAAGTTTAGATCATGCTTAGTAGGATCAAAAGTGATTGTATACACTGACCATGCTGCTCTTAAATATCTACTCACAAAGCAGGATTCAAAGCCCAGGCTCATAAGATGAGTGTTGCTTCTGCAAGATTTTGATATAGAAATAAGAGACAGAAAAGGGACAGAGAATCAAGTAGCTGATCACCTGTCCCGGATAGAACCAGTAGCAGGAGCATCCCTCCCTCCTACTGAGATCTCTGAAACCTTTCCGAATGAGCAATTGTTTGCTATTCAGGAAGCTCTGTGGTTTGCAGACATTGCAAACTATAAGACACAAGGTTCTCCTTCTGTAACCATGGAGAGGAAGCATGAAAAGCTTCTCTCAATACAGAGTCAAACAAAACTCCCACATTCAAACTCTAAGTTTGGTGTTGGGAGGCCACAACCAAACTCTAAGTTTGGTGTTTGGAGGTTCCAACCTTTCTCTGATTATCTGTGAGGCTCCATGAGAGCTCACTATCAAGCTATTGACATTAAAGAAGCGCATGTTGGGAGGCAACCCAATGTTATTTAATCATATCTATTTTATTTTCTTTTTGTTATTTCATGATTTATTAGGTTGATGATCATGTGAAGTCACAAAAACTACTGAAAAATCAAAAATAGAATGAAAAACAGCATTGAAAACAGCACACCCTGGAGGAGAACAGTCTGGCGTTTAAACGCCAGAAACAAGCATCTGTCTGGCGTTTAATGCCAGAAACAAGCACCAAGCTGGCGTTTAACGCCAGAAACAAGCATCTGCCTGGCGTTAAACGCCAGAAATAGGCTACATTTGGGCATTTAACGCCAGAAACAAGCAGCAGTCTGGCGTTAAACGCCAGGATTGCACAGCAAGGGCATTTTACACGCCTAATTAGAGCAGGGATGTTAAGTCCTTGACCCCACTTGATCTGTGGACCCCACAGGATCCCCTCAGGATCTGTGAACCCCACAAGATCCCCACCTACCTCACCATTCCAATTCAAACCATTTCCCTCCCATACCCACCCATTCACACTTCTCCTTCTACTCCCTTCTATCTTCTTGTGCTCGAGGATGAGCAAACCTTTTAAGTTTGGTATGGAAAAAAGCGTTGCTTTTTATTTTTTCATAACCATTTATGGCACCTAAGGTCGGAGAGACCTCTAGAAAGAGGAAAAAGAAGGCAGTTGCTTCCACCTCTGAGTCATGAGAGATGGAGAGGTTCATCTCAAGGGTCCATAGTTCAGTGGTAGAGCATTTGACTGCAGATCAAAGAGCTATGAGGGAGGAGCAACAAAGACAAGGAAGAGACATAGAGGAGCTCAAGAGCACCATTGGTTCTTCAGGAAGAGGAAGATGCCACCCTCATTAAGGTGGACCCATTCCTTAATCTCCTTGTTCTTATTTTCCTATTTTTCGTTTACTATGCTTCATGTTTAATTATGTTTGTGTCTTTACTATATGATCACTAGTATCTAAGTGTCTATGTCTTAAAGATATGAATGTCCTATGAACCCATCACCTTTCTTAAATGAAAAATGTTTTCTGAAAAAGAAAAATAAGTACATGAATTTCAAATTTTAAAATAGTTTAATTATTTTGAGGTGGTGGCAATATTTTTTGTTTTCTGAATGAATGCTTGAACAGTGCATATGTCTTTTGAATTTGTTGTTTATGAATGTTAAAATTGTTGGCTCTTGAAAGAATGATGAAAAAGGAAAATGTTATTTGATAATCTGAAAAATCATAAAAATGATTCTTGAAGCAAGAAAAAGCAGTGAAGAACAAAGCTTGTAGAAAAAAAAATGCAAAAAAAAAAGAGAGAGCAAGAAAAAGAAAAAGCAAGCAGAAAAAGCCAAAAGCTCTTTAAACCAAAAGGCAAGAGCAAAAATCCAATAGCCCTTAAAACCAAAAGGCAAGGGTAAATAAAAAGGATCCAAGGCTTTGAGCATCAATGGATAGGAAGGCCTAAAGGAATAAAATCCTGGCCTAAGCGGCTAAACCAAGCAGTTCCTAACCATGTGCTTGTGGCGTGAAGGTGTCAAGTGAAAACTTGAGACTGAGCGGTTAAAGTCAAGGTCCAAAGCAAAAACAGAGTGTGCTTAAGAACCCTGGACACCTCTAATTGGGGACTTTAGCAAAGCTGAGTCACAATCTGAAAAGGTTCACCCAGTTATGTGTCTGTGGCATTTATGTATTCGGTGGTAATACTGGAAAACAAAGTGCTTAGGGCCACGGCCAAGACTCATAAAGTAGATGTGTTCAAGAATCAATATACTGAACTAGGAGAATCAATAACACTATCTGAACTCTGAGTTCCTATAAATGCCAATCATTCTGAACTTCAATGGATAAAGTGAGATGCCAAAACTATTCAAGAGGCAAAAAGCTACAAGTCCCGCTCATCTGATTGGAGCTAAGTTTCATTGATATTTTGGAATTTATAGTATACTCTCTTCTTTTTATCCTATTTGATTTCCAGTTGCTTGGGGACAAGCAACAATTTAAGTTTGGTGTTGTGATGAGCGGATAATTTATACGCTTTTTGGCATTATTTTTACATAGTTTTCAGTGAAATTTAGTTAGTTTTTAGTATATTTTTATTAGTTTTTAATTAAAATTTACATTTATGGACTTTAATATGAGTTTGTGTGTTTTTCAGAGATTTGAGGTATTTTCTGGCTGAAATTGAGGGCCTTAGCAAAAATCAGATTCAGAGGTTGAAGAAGGACTGCAGATGCTGTTGGATTCTGACCTCTCTGCACTCAAAGTGGATTTTCAGGAGCTACATAACTCCAAATTTCGCGCTCTCAATTGCGTTGAAAAGTAGACATCCAGGGCTTTCCAGCAATATATAATAGTCCATGCTTTGATTAAGGATAGACGATGTAAACGGGCGTTGAACGCCAGTTTCATGCTGCATTCTGGAGTCAAACGCCAGAAACAGGTTGCAAAGTGGAGTTAAACGCCAGAAACAGGTTACAAACTGGCGTTCAACTCCAAGAAAGACCTCTACACGTGTAAAGCTCAATGCTCAGCCCAAGCACACACCAAGTGGGCCCCAGAAGTGGATTTCTGCATCATTTACTCAATTCTGCAAACCCTAGTAACTAGTTTAGTATAAATAGGATTTTTTACTATCTTCGGAACATCTTTAGTTTCATCTTATGATCCTTTGATCACGTTTTGGGGGCTGGCCATTCGGCCATGCCTGGACCTTATCACTCATGTATTTTCAACGGTAGAGTTTCTACACACCATAGATTAAGGTGTGGAGCTCTGCTGTTCCTCAAAGATTAATGCAAACTACTACTGTTTTTCTATTCAATTCAACTTATTCCGCTTCTAAGATATTCATTCGCACTTCAATATGATGGATGTGATGATCGTGACAGTCATTATCATTCTCAAATTATGAATACGTGCCTGACAACCACTTCCGTTCTACTTTAGATTGAATGGATATCTCTTGGATATTTAATACAGGGGACCGAGTCCGAGTTATTAGTGTCTTCGTGGTATAAGTTAGAACCCATGGATGGCCGTTCTTGAGAATCCGAAAAGTCTAAATCTTGTCTGTGGTATTCCGAGTAGGATTGAGGGATTGAATGACTGTGACGAGCTTCAAACTCGCGAGTGCTGGGCGTAGTGACAGACGCAAAAGGATCAATGGATCCTATTCCAGTATGATCGAGAACCGACAGATGATTAGCCATGCAATGACAGTGCATTGGACCATTTTCACTGAGAGGATAGGTGGCCATTGACAATGGTGATGCCTAACATACAGCTTACCATGGAAAGGAGTAGGAAGGATTGGATGAAGACAGCAGGAAAGCAGAGGTTCAGAGGGACGAAAGCATCTCTATACGCTTATCTGAAATTCTCACCAATGAATTACATAAGTACCACTATCCTATTTTATATTTTATTTATCTTTTACTTATCAATTTATAAAATCAGTTGAATCCGCCTGACTGAGATTTACAAGGTGACCATAGCTTGCTTCAAGCTGACAATCTCCGTGGGATCGACCCTTACTCACGTAAGGTTTATTACTTGGACGACCCAGTGCACTTGCTGGTTAGTTGTACGAAGTTGTGAAACAGAATTAAGAACATGAACGTGCGTATTGAGTTTGTAGCGCCGTTACCAAGGAAGGAATGATCACGATTTCACACGCCAAGTTTTTGGCACCGTTGCCGGGGATTGTTCGAGTTTGAACAACTGACGGTTCATCTTGTTGCTCAGATTAGGTAACTTTATTTTAATTTTAACCTTTTTGTTTTTATTAGTCTTATTTTCAAAAAAATCAAAATTTTTTCTTTTTTTTTGTTTTTCCCAATTAATTTTCGAAAAATAAAAAAAATTTATAAAATCATAAAATCAAAAATAATTTTGTGTTTCTTGTTTGAGTCTAGAGTCAAGTTTTAAGTTTTGTGTTAATTGCATCTTTTTAATTTTCAAAAAAAAATTATTTTTGAAAATTTCATGCATTGCATTCTTCATGATCTTCCAGTCGTTCTTGGCCAGTATTCTTGTTTGATCTTCATATTTTCTTGTTTTGTGTCTTTTCTTGTTTTTCATATGCATTTTCAATTTGTTAATGTCTAAAGAATAATTTTTTTTTAGTTTGGTGTCTTGCATGTTTTCTTTTCTTGAAAATTTTTCAAAATAAGTTCTTGGTGTTCATCTTGGCATTCAAAGTGTTTTTGGTGTTCATCTTGACATTCATAGTTGATGCCAGGGCATCTTGGCCAGTTTCACTGACCTTTTCTTTACTGTTTTTAGGATAGTTTCATACATTTCTTTAGGAAATAAGCTAGTTTTGGGTAAATATTCACTTATGCCTTGATTCAAGCATACATTGTGCATTTTACATAATTTCATGAGGATTTTGCATAAGTTTAGTGACAAATATTATGTTGCATTACTCATGACTTGGACTAGAGCTTTGATGCACTTTATTGCTTGATTTCAGGACCAAAAAGGAAGCAAGAAAAGGGGAGGTAACTTGCAAGATTAATGAGAAAAGTGATTGCCAATAACATTCTCAAAAAGCCATCAATGCCCACGTTAGAGAGTCACGTTAACTAAGTTAACGTGAACTCTAACGTGGAGAAGAGAAGTTGAGCCAACGTTAGTGACACTTAACATTGTCACTAACGTTGGCAATTACTCATAAGTGGCCACGTTAGAAGCCACGTTAACCTAGTTAACATGGCCTCTAACGTTAAGAGGGGAAGAGAAGACAACGTTAGTGACACTCAACATTGTCACTAACGTTGGCCTATGGTGCAAAGTACCACGTTAACTCCCACGTTAACTTGGTTAACGTGGGAACTAATGTAAAGGATGAAGAGTTGTCGACAACGTTAGTGACACTCAACATTGTCACTAACGTTGAAGCAACCACACAACCCCCAAGAGTCACGTTAACCTCCACGTTAACTTAGTTAACGTGGAAGCTAACGATGAGGAATGAAGGATGAGCCAACGTTAGTGACACTCAACATTGTCACTAACGTTGGGATGGCTAAAGATGGCTACGTTAGAGGCCATGTTAACCTAGTTAACGTGGACTCTAACGTGAGACCCAGGGGCACATTGGAACGTTAGTGACAATGTTGAGTGTCACTAACGTTCTCGAAGGTTGGCAAGGACCACGTTAGAAGCTACGTTAACCTAGTTAACGTGGGCTTTAACGTGAAACAAGAAGGGGCACACTGGAACGTTGGTGACAATGTTGAGTGTCACTAACGTTCTCGAAGGATTAACAAGGCAACGTTAAAAGCCACGTTAACCTAGTTAACGTGGGTTTTAACGTAAGGCAAAGGGGTGCATTGGAACGTTAGTGACAATGTTTAGTGTCACTAACGTTCTCGAACTTATATTCTCACTAAATATTAACACCCCTAACGTCCTGAGCTGAAGTCTCTGCCCACTTAGCACTTTCTCTCTGCAAGTAAAGCCAAGCCCAAATGAAGAAAAGAACTGCTTCAAACTCAAGATCTAAAGGCCCAAGACTTGAAGAGTAAACTAGAAGCTGAGAAGAGTAGTATATATAGGAGTAGCTTTGAATTGTAAAGAAGCTCTGGAGGCTGGGAAAAAGAGATCTACTCTCTGTATTTTACTTTCTTTGCAAATTCTAGTTTTATGATGTATTCTCCATCTTTGTTTTCATTTTCAAGAGCTATGAACAACTAAACCCCTTTCATTGGGTTAGGGAGCTCTGTTGTAATTTGATGGATCAATACTAATTTTCATTATTCTTCTTCTATCTTTCCTCTTGATTTTACTTGAAAGCTTTCGATCTTCATCCAATTGAGTAGTTATCTTGGAAGAGAAGCTATTCAAACTTGGATCTCTTTTGAACCTTGAAAGAGGAATGAAGAGATCAAGCTAGAAATGCTTTCTCATGCTGGACCAAATTGGGTTTGGATGGGTATGTGACTATAACCCTCTCAATACTTGATTTGGGAAATGCATGTGGTATAATCAGTGACCATACTTCATCTCTTCTCATGAGCAATTGACCAAGGAATTGGCTATTGATCAAGATTTGAGAGATTGAATTGCAAGAAATTGTAATTCAATCACTTAAGATTGCCAAGGAGATCAATGAGTGCATTGATTGAGGAATAGATGAAAATGAACTTGATCCGGAGAATTGCAACATCTCCTAAGCCCAATGAACTCCCCATCTCTGATCTTACCCATTCTCTTTAATTTCTGCGATTTACTTTTATGAGCAAATCCCCCATTCCCATTTATAATTCTGCAATTTATTTTCAGTCATTTACTTCCAGTCCTTTAATTCTAGCATTTACTTTTCTGTTATTTACATTCCCGCCATTTTATTTTCTGCAACTCTCAACCCAAATCCTGGATTCGCTCAACTAGAACATTTTTCTAATTAAAGTTGCTTGATCAATTAATCCCTGTGGGATTCGACCTCGCTCTATTGTGAGTTTTTACTTGACGACAACTTCGGTACACTTGCCGAAGGGAGATTTCTTGCGAGACAAGTTTTCCGTGCATCAAGTTTATGGCGCCGTTGCCGGGGATTGATTGTGCATCAACAATGATTAGATTGGAAGATCACTAGATTGAGCATTTTATTTTGTGAATTTCATTTTCTGTTTGAGTGATTTACTTTTTCTTTTAGTTATACTTCTTTCCTTCTCCCTCTACTCTTTTGTTTTTTTCTTTGTTATTTTCAATTCTGTTTGCTAACCCACTAACTGTTTGATATATTGCATCACCCACAACTAACAACAATTCTGACACAAATACTGTCTGCACCTATTTTCTCTGCTTGTACTTGTTGGTTGTATGACAGGGAGAAGAAGTAGGGCTTCAACTTCCTTTGATTCTGAACCGGAGAGAACCTTCCTTAAACTAAGGAGGGAGGCAAAAGAAAAATGAGTAGTTGGTGCTGAAGAAGAGGAGGAACAGTTTGAGGAATACTTTGAACCAAACATGGAAGAAAACATGGAAAATCATCATGAAGAAGAGACTCACAACCATGGCAGAGGAGGTGGAGCAAATCATGCTGGGGAGGATAGAAGAGTTTTGGGCTCTTACATTAATCCAAACCCAGGCAATTGTGGAAGTAGCATCCAAAAGCCAACAATCCATGCCAACAACTTTGAACTTAAACCACAGCTCATCACCCTTGTTCAGAACAACTGTTCGTTTGGAGGAGGTGTTCAAGAAGACCCCAATCAACATTTGACCACCTTCCTGAGAATATGTGACACAGTGAAATCTAATGGTGTTTATCCTGACGCTTATAGACTGCTCTTATTTCCCTTCTCACTCAGAGACAAGGCAGCCAAGTGGCTGGAATCCTTCCCAAGGGAGAGCTTGACAACTTGGGAGGATGTGGTGAACAAATTCTTAGCAAGATTCTACCCTCCTCAACGAATCAATAGGCTGAGAGCTGAGGTTCAAACCTTCAGGCAACAAGATGGTGAGACTCTGTATGAAGCATGGGAGTGGTTCAAAGACTTAACAAGGAGGTGTCCACCTGACATGTTCAACGAATGGGTCCAGCTGCACATTTTCTATGAAGGGCTCTCTTATGAGTCAAAAAGGCAGTAGACCATTCATCTGGAGGATCCTTGAACAAGAAGAAGACCATTGAGGAAGCCATAGATGTTATTGAAACAGTAGCAGAAAACGACTACTTCTATGCTTCCGAAAGAGGGAACACAAGAGGAGTGATGGAGCTAAACAATGTAGATGCTCTGTTGGCCCAAAACAAGCTCATTACCCAGCAGCTGGCTGACCTCACCAAGAAGATGGAGAGGAACCAAGTAGCAGCAATCTCATCTTCATCAACAATCCAAGAAGGAGTGAATGAAGAAGCAGAGGGAGTCAGGAGCAAGCCAACTACATTGGAAATTTACCAAGGAAAAACTATGATCCATACTCCAAGACTTATAACCCTGGATGGAGAAATCACCCGAACTTTGGGTGGGGAAGTGAGCAAGATCAAAAGCAATTCACCCAGAGGACATCTCAACACCCCTACAACAACACTTCTCCACATACTTATCAAAACCAAAACAGCACGTCTGCTCCGAATCACTCATCAATTGATGACAAGCTCTCTAAGATCGAAACCTTCATTGAAGGAATATGCAGAGACATTCAAGACAGTAAAGCATTCAGAGAGGAAGTGCAGTCAAACATGCAGAATCAAAATGCTGCCATCACAAAACTGGAGACACAAATCAGCTATCTGTTTAAGCAATTTCCTAACCACAATTTTTGCTATGATGCCCATTCAAGCAAAAGGGAGGAGTGTCAAGCTATCACACTTAGGAGTGGGAAGGAACTGAAGGAACATCCCCAAAAACCACAAGAAGAAGGCTCAAATGAAAAGGAAGAAGAGCAAGATGGAATGCGACCCCCCACGCCAAGTTTGCAGAAAGAAAAAAAGATACCCCAACTGAACGTCTCAAGAGCTCCATACCCCCAGCTATTGAAGAAAAAGGAAGATGACAACCAGTTCTTGAGATTTTTGGAAATCTTCAAGAAGCTACAAATCAACATACCATTTGCTGAAGCCATAGAACAAATGCCACTTTATGCCAAGTTTTTGAAGGAGCTAATGACTAAGAAGAGAAGCTGGAAGAACAATGAGACTGTGATACTAACTGAAGAGTGCAGTGCTATCATTCAGCATAAACTACCTCAGAAACTGAAGGATCCTGGGAGTTTTCAGATCCCTTGCATTATAGGAGAAATCATAGTAGAAAAGGCTCTTTGTGACTTAGGGGCCAGCATCAATTTGATGTCAGTAGCTATGATGAGAAAGATGAAAATTGAGGAGGCTAAACCAACAAAAATGGCTCTACAACTGGCAGACCGGTCGTTCAAATTCCCTCACGAGATAGTGGAGGATTTGCTAGTAAAAGTAGGAGATTTCATATTCCCAGCAGATTTTGTGGTGCTGGACATGCAGGAAGACGCCAAAACCTCCATCATTTTGGGAAGGCCATTCTTGGTCACTGCTGGAGCTGTCATTGATGTTCAAAAGGGTGACCTCACCCTGAGATTATATAATGAAAAGATGACATTCAATGTGTTCAAGGCCATGAGTTATCCACCGGAACAATTGGGGGAATGCATGAGGTTAGATGCACTTGAGGATGAAGTGTAGGAGAATTTTGAAGAAGATGAACCTAAAGAGAACGAGAGATTGGTGGAGGAAGAATCTGAATCAAGTGAAGAGGTAGCTACAGCAGAAATACATATACCAGATGCACCAAAGGAAGGGAACAAAAAATCAGAAGCACCCAAACCTGAACTCAAAGCATTGCCACCCACTCTCAAATATGCATATCTAGGAGAAAATGAAAACTACCCAGTGATCATAAATTCATCCCTCAGTCAAGATCAAGAGGACGAGCTACTCAAGGTGCTGTGGGAGCATAAGGATGCCATTCGATGGACCCTTGCTGACTTGAAGGGAATCAGTTCAGCCATATGCATGCATAAAATACTGTTGGAAGATGATGCCAAGCCATCCATTCAATCCCAAAGAAGGCTGAACCCAATCATGAAGGAAGTGGTACAGAAAGAGGTTATGAAGCTTTGGCAAGGAGGGGTCATATACCCAATTTCGGACAGCCCTTGGGTTAGCCCCATACATGTTGTGCCAAAGAAGGGAGGGATCACTGTGGTTACCAATGAAAAGAACGAGCTCATACCTACAAGGACCGTCACTGGATGGCGGATGTGCATAGACTACAGGAAACTCAATGAGGCTACACGAAAGGACCATTTTCCCCTTCCATTCATGGATCAGATGTTGGAAAGACTTGCAGGGCACGCATATTATTGTTTTCTCGACGGTTATTCAGGATATAACCAAATAGTGGTTGATCCAAGAGACCAAGAGAAAACCTCATTTACCTGTCCGTATGGAGTGTTTGCCTATAGGCACATGCCATTTGGATTATGTAATGCCCCTGCAACTTTCCAACACTGCATGCTTTCTATCTTTTCAGATATGATAGAAAAATTCATTGAAGTTTTTATGGATGATTTCTCGGTATTCGGAGATTCTTTTCCTAGTTGCCTACATCACCTCGCCTTGGTATTGAAAAGATGCTAAGAGACCAATTTGGTCTTGAACTGGGAAAAATGTCACTTCATGGTGACAGGAGGAATAGTCCTTGGTCACAAGGTCTCTCACCAAGGCATTGAGGTTGATAGAGCTAAAGTAGAACTTATTGAAAAACTACCCCCACCCAGTGATGTCAAGGCAATTAGAAGTTTTTTAGGGCATGCTGGTTTTTACAGAAGGTTCATTAAAGATTTTTCAAAGATAGCCAAGCCCTTAAGCAATCTCCTTGTATCTAATACACCATTCATCTTTGATGAAACATGCATGCTAGCGTTTGCACATTTGAAAATGAGGTTATCCTCTGCTCTATCATCTCCCCACTTGATTGGAACCTACCATTTGAATTGATGTGCGATGCATCTGATTTTGCAGTTGGGGCAGTGTTAGGACAAAGGAAAGATAACCTAGTTCGTGTGATATACTATGCTAGCAAAGTCCTTAGTGAAACTCAAAAGAATTATACCACTACTGAAAAGGAGTTTCTAGCAATAGTTTTTGCATTTGACAAATTTAGATCATACCTCATTGGTGCTAAAGTGATTGTTTTTACAGATCACACAACACTTAAATATTTGTTTGCCAAGCAAGAATCAAAGCCAAGACTAATAAGGTGGATCTTACTGTTGCAGGAATTCGATATTGAAATCAGAGACAAGAAAGGAGTGGAGAACAAGGTGGCAGATCACCTATCCAGAATCCCCCATGATCAAGGTGGAGAAAATGATACTAATGTGAACGAGCTCTTCCCTGATGAGCAGTTGATGACAGTTCACAAAGCACCATGGTTCGCAGATATTGCAAATTTCAAGGCGACTGGGGCATTACCCCCAGGGATCAATAAACATCAAAAGAGGAAGCTCATGAATAATGGAAAATACTTTGTCTGGGACGAGCCATATCTCTTCAAGAAATGTTCAGATGGAATTCTTAGAAGATGTGTTTCGGAAGAGGAAGGGAGAGAAGTCCTGTGGAACTGCCACGGTTCATGCTATGGCGGGCACTTTGGAGGGGACAGAACTGCAGCAAAGGTGTTACAAAGCAGATTCTTTTGGCCCACCCTTTTCAAGGATGCCAAGGAACTAGTAAAAAGCTACAATGAATGCCAAAGATCTGGAAACCTGCCCAAAAGAAATGCCATGCCACAAAATTTCATCTTGGAACTGGAACTATTTGATGTGTGGGGAATTGATTTCATGGGACCATTCCCAACCTCATATGCAAACAAGTACATCCTGGTAGCAGTAGATTATGTTTCCAAGTGGGTAGAGGCTATTGCAACCCCAACTAATGATAACAAGGTAGTCATGAACTTCCTCAGGAAGAATATCTTTAGCCGGTTTGGAGTCCCAAAAGCCCTCATCAGTGATGGAGGGAGCCACTTTTGTAACAAATCACTAGAAGCTCTCCTCTTACGATATGGGGTAAAACACAAAGTAGCCACACCTTACCATCCTCAAACAAGTGGGCAAACTGAGATATCCAACAGAGAGCTGAAGAGGACCCTGGAAAAGACTGTGGGCGCATCTAGAAAGGATTGGTCGAAGAAGTTGGATGATGCTCTTTGGGCATACAGAACAGCATTCAAAACTCCACTTGGAATGTCTCCATATCAACTAGTCTATGGGAAGGCTTGTCATTTACCACTGGAGCTGGAACACAAAGCTCTTTGGGCTATCAAGATACTAAATTTTGACA
Organism: Arachis hypogaea; assembly: GCF_003086295.3. Lineage (NCBI taxonomy): Eukaryota > Viridiplantae > Streptophyta > Magnoliopsida > Fabales > Fabaceae > Arachis > Arachis hypogaea. The sequence continues at coordinate 77,782,921 of NC_092049.1, read as the reverse complement.
GCATTGCTGCTGGTGCAAAAAGGATCTTGCAGCTGCAAGAGATGGAGGAATTCAGGTCACAAGCCTATGAAAACACTAAGATGTATAAAGAGAAGGCAAAGAGAAAACATGACATGCATCTGGCACCCAGGAGTTTCGAAAAAGGGCAGCAAGTACTCCTTTACAATTCTAAATTAAGGCTGTTCCCAGGAAAACTCAAGTCAAGGTGGTTCGGACCTTTCATGGTTACAAAAGTATCACCATATGGCCACATCGAAATCACGGATGAAGGTTCAGAAAGGACTTTTATAGTGAATGGACAAAGACTCAAGCATTATCTGGGCAACATGAGGGAAAACCCCAGAGTAAAGTACCATCTCAAGTAATTAAGGACTCGTCGAGCTAGCGACGATAAAAGAGCGCTCTGTTGGGAGGCAACCCAACCTCAGGTAGTTTCACTTTCATCTTTATTTCATTAAAAATCACAAAGTTGTTTCCCCTGTATTGTAAGGAGCTAAGTTTGGTGTTCCACACCAGAACATCCAAGAGTGATAGTGTAGTTCTAAGTTTGGTGTTCCACTAAAGGACATTGGTTAGAATTACACTCCACTCCAAAAGAACATTGCTAGCTCCATCCAATCAAGAGAAACCACTTAGATGTAGTTAGACTTTAGGTGATCATTGCTTTGCTGATAGCAAGATATGAGGGTCTCTGCATAAATGCAATGTTGTGTACTAGGCAAAGAACTAAGTTTGGTGTTCACACACCAAATTGAGTTCGAGAGGCACAAGCATGCATGTAAGCTAACTATGTCTCAAGTGCTTTGGGAACAAGCAACTTCCAGTAACCTTGCAGGAATCTTATAAGGAAATGGTGCACCTTCACCCAAAGAAGCGAGGCAGCAAAAACTAGGATGATGACAAAGAGAGAGGGGGACCAGAGATCATCACCCGAAGGTTGTATTGTTACCTAATTCCATTGTACTCAGAATTGTTAAAAGTTGAAAGTCCGAATGCACTTTTGATTTGTAGTTGCTCGTAGTTGAACCCTTTTTAAATTCTGTCTTTTAAGTTTTCCTCTGAATAGGTCCATGATTTCTGGTTTAAATGTCACTGCATCATTCCTTATTTACTTGTAAGCTTGTCCATTTTAAATCAAATTGAAGAGAGAATGATTATGTTTTTAAAGACCAGAGTAGGTTCATATTGTGGAAGTGCACTCATGAATCTTTGGGTAGTCATAATTAGCTAAGTTGGTTCACCACAAGGTTAGGAGGACAATATCTACCTGAATACTTGACTTGGATATACTCATGAGACTAAGTTAAACAAGATCCAAGAAGAGAAAAGAGAAAGAACAATGGAAGTGAAAAAAAAGAAAAAGAGTAAGAAATAAGGCTAGGCATCAATGGTTTTACCCTTGAGGCAAGTGTCTATGGTGCTCCTGTGTGAGGGATCTACTTGGATGAATAAGCTCTTAGGGGTGCTTTATCACTCGGTAACTTGGGTTAACTAACCCGGGATTATCAGCTGAAAATCCATTATCAAGAGTAACCCTCACTACAGAGCATTTAGTACCCAAAGAGGTGCTGGATACCAAGGTCTCAAGAAAAGAAAATAAATAAACTATATGCCTGTGGTGTGTATGTATGGGGGAGAGACTTGAGGAAGTAAGTCCTTAGGGGTGCTTCAACACCTAGCATCTTGAACCAACTGGTTCGGGAGTGTTGGCTGAAAGCTTATCTTAAAGAGTTGCCCCCTTACAGAGCACTTAGCCTAAATAACACAAATAACCCTTGAAATAACAATAAAAGGATCAATGAATAAAAGTCTCATGAGATATAAACAAAGTAAGTGTTTAGGGACATGATAAAGGTCTGAAAGCCAGTAATGGAATGAACCTAAGTTGCTATGCATGAACCACCATAAAATCAGTAATATGACTTCCACAAGGATGACTCATTCTCTGGATATTCCATTCATCATTCTCTTGTTCCAGTACTTGCTTAGGGACAAGCAAGCTTTAAGTTTGGTGTTGTGATGCCAGGGCATCTTGGTAGTTTCACTGACCTTTCTTACTTTTTTGGATATTATAATTTTTAAATACTAGTTTTTTATTCTTATGCTTTTCAGCATACTTGTGCATTTATTTTATGATTTTGCTAAGTTAGTGACAATTTTTTGCATTTCATGTTTAGAGCTTTGTGCACTTTATTCTTATTCGACCAAGACTGCAAGATATGG